>NC_042630.1:62562899-62740971 GCF_901001135.1 Rhinatrema bivittatum
TTTTTTTGCATTACGATTGCTTGTTTGCTGTTTTTGGGGAGTTTGTTTCTTAGGTTTAATATTTTGTCACTAAAAAAATTTAGCTAATTCATTGCATTTTGATTCAGGAAGACTTTGAGGTGATTCTTGTTTGTCATTTGTGAGCTTCGTTACTATGGAGAATAAGGTTCTTGGGTTATTGGCAAACTTTTCTATATTATTGGAATAGTATTCTTTTTTAGTATTAAGGATCAGTTGTTTATAGAAAGCTAAATGTTTCCTGAATTTCCTGAATTTGGTTACTCAAGCCTAGCCGGTGGTCCCTCTCAGGATATCCTCCTGGGGGTGCAGTCATCTGCCATCGGCCCAAGGATTCACCTATCTACATTTCTCTACAGCTGAGTGTCCTCTCCAAGCACTCTGCTGCTATCAGATGGTTACTCTTTCCTACCAGGAGTATTTAGCAACAGATCCATAACAGATTGCCAACCCCTAGCTCTATCACAGAGCTCTCCTAACAGATTGCTAACTCCATACAGAGATTAATACAGCCTGCTACCTCCTGTCCTTCTTAGGAGTTCAACCATAACAGATGGCCAGCTCCTCCCTCCAGAGGAACACTGAGAGGAGAGGATCACCTTGCTGGTGGCTGAAAGGAATCAGTAAGCTTTTGCTGGGGACATTGTCTTTTTTAAAAGTATTGGGGCAAAGTTAACTATTTGGGAATATTATTTAGTGTGTTTGTGCCTTTAATAGTCAGGAAGGCAGTGAATAAACAAGTTAGACTGTTTGTATTTTTAAATAGTCAATAAGGTAGAGAGTAAGCAGTAGGTAGTGTGTTTATTTTTAAAAGTATGCAGAACTGAGTGTTCTGCAGACTTTTAAAGAACTGAGTGTTTGTATTTAAAAAGAAAAAAACACACAAAAAAAAAAAGCACCCCACAAAAACTAGCCAGAAGCTAGAAATAAGCTAGGAACAGTGTATACCTAAGTAAAAAAGTTGAATAGTTCAGCTCAGTTACTCACCTTGGAAAGGTGTTGGGGTAGTGTGATTGGGTTTGAATAGGGACCAACATTTGTTAATCAAGAGAGCAGTGAGTCACTCTGGCTGACTAACTGAAGTTAGACTGTTGGTGGAAGGAGGATAACCAATGGGACAGTGCTATACCAGGGTACAAATTATATCTCAATGACAGAGAGGAGCACCTGGGAGGAGGTGTGGCACTTTATGTCCGGGATGGCATAGGGTCCAACAGGATAAACATCCTGCATGAGACTAAATACAAAATTGAATCTTTATGGGTAGAAATCCCTTGTGTGTCGGGGAAGACTATAGTGATAGGGGTATACTACCGTCCACCTGGTCAAGATGGTGAGATGGACAGTGAAATGCTAAGAGAAATTAGGGAAGCTAACAAAATTAGTAGTGCAGTAATAATGGGAGACTTCAATTACCCCAATATTGACTGGGTAAATGTATCATCGGGACACGCTAGAGAGATAACATTCCTGGATGGAATAAATGATAGCTTTATGGAGCAATTGGTTCAGGAACTGATGAGAGAGGGAGCAATTTTAGATATAATTCTCAGTGGAGCACAGGACTTGGTGAGAGAGGTAACAGTAGTGGGGCCACTTGGCAATAGTGATCATAATATGATCACAGTTGATTTAATGACTGGAAGAGGAACAGTGTGCAACTCCAAGGCTCTCGAGCTAAACTTTCAAAATGAAAACTTTAATAAAATGAGAAAAATTGTTAGAAAAAAACTGAAAAGAGCAGCTACAAAGTAAAAAATGTCCAAGAGGCGTGGTCATTGTTAAAAAATACCATTCTAGAAGCACAGTCTAGATGTATTCCACACATTAAGAAAGGTGGAAAGAAGGCAAAATGATTACCGGCATGGTTAAAAGGGAAGCTGAAAGAAGCTATTTTAGCCACAAGATCTTCATTCAAAAATTGGATCGAACAGAAGAAAATAGGATAAAGCATAAACATTGGCAAGTTAAATGTCAGACATTGATAAGACAGGCTAAGAGAGAATTTGAAAAGAAGTTGGCTGTAGAGGCAAAAACTCACAGTAAAAACTTTTTAAAATATATCCGAAGCAGAAAGACTGTGAGAGAGTCAGTTGGACCGTTCCATGATTGAGGGGTTAAAGGGGCATTTAGAGAAGATAAGGCCATCGCAGAAGGATTAAATGATTTATTTGCTTCGGTGTTTACTGAAGAGGATGTTGGGGAGGTACCCGTAACGGAGAAGAATTTCATGGGTAATGATTCAGATGGACTGAATCAAATCACGGTGAACCTAGAAGATGTGGTAAGCCTGATTGACAAACTGAAGAGTAGTAAATCACCTGGACCGGATGGTATACTCCCCAGAGTTCTGAAGGAACTAAAAAATGAAATTTCAGACCTATTAGTAAAAATTTGTAATCTATCAGTATAATCATCCATTGTACCTGAAGACTGGAGGATAGCAAATATAACCCCAATATTTTAAAAGGGTACCAGGGGTGATCAGGGAAACAGTTAGCCTGACTTCAATGCCAGGAAAAATAGTGGAAAGTGTTCTAAACATCAGAATCACAGAACATATGGAAAGACATGGTTTAATGGAACAAAGTCAGCATGCTTTACCCAGGGCAAGTCTTGCCTCACAAATCTGCTTGTGCTGGTGGCAGCCCTAATGGAGGGTTTATTTTGGATGGGGGATCCTAAAGATATCCTGATGGATCAAGGAACTCAATTTATCTCTAAAGTAATGAAGCGATTCTGCAGTCTATTGAAGGTGAAATCTCTACATACCTCAGTGTACCATTCACAGACCGAGGGTCTCATAGAATGCTTCAGTCAGACTCTTAAACAAATGTTATAGAATTTCATAGATGAAGATGGCAAAGATTGGGATTTTCTACTGCTGTATGTACTATTTGTGGCTCAAAAAGAACCCCAGAGCTCGATAGGCTTTTCACCTTTTATTTATTTATTTATTTAAAACTTTTTCTATACCGTCGTTAAGGTGGGTACCGTCACAACGGTTTACAGTAAGGCACAAAGTAATGCTATTAACCTCTATCCGTTTACACAGGTGCCATAATGTTCGGTAACATAGTTTTAATCAATGTTAGTTGTTAAATGAGTGTGACCACTATCATGTCCCGTTCGTTTTCTATAGCAGTTTTGAGTCAAGGACTCATTCTATAAGTAACTTATCCTTTACTGATGAATTCTATTTAAACAAAAACATACACTCTTAGTGATTTCTGTTTGCGTGGGTGTTTTGTCCCTTGCACTTACCTGGTTTGGACCTTGCATTTCGCTGGATTCTATTCTCCCTTCTCTTTTTGAAAGGCTTGTTTGAATAGCCAAGTTTTAAGATTTTTTCTGAAAGTTTTGTTTTCTCTTTGTAGTCTTAATTCCAATGGCATGGAGTTCCATAATATGGGTCCTGCTAAGGATAATGCCCTTTCTCTTACCTGCGTTAGTCTAGCTGTCTTGACTGATGGAATAGTCAGAAGAACTTTGTTGGCTGATCTTAGATTTCTGTTGGGGATGTGTACGCGAAGGGCTGTGTTCAGCCAGTCTTTTTCGTTGTGTATTAATTTGTGTATGGTGCATAGTGTCTTGTACTGTATTCTTTGTTCAATGGGAAGCCAGTGCAATTCAGCCAGTGTTTCCGTAATGTGATCACTCTTCCTTTTTCCAGTTAATACTCTTGCAGCCGTGTTCTGCAGTATTTGTAATGGTCTTATGGAGGTGTATGGTAAGCCTAGTAGAAGGGTATTGCAATAATCAGTGCTTGAAAATATTAGTGCTTGTAGTACTGATCCAAGAGGCGTGGTCATTGTTAAAAAATACCATTCTAGAAGCACAGTCCAGATGTATTCCACACATTAAGAAAGGTGGAAAGAAGGCAAAACGATTACCGGCATGGTTAAAAGGGGAGGTGAAAGAAGCTATTTTAGCCAAAAGATCTTCATTCAAAAATTGGAAGAAGGATCCAACAGAAGAAAATAGGATAAAGCATAAACATTGGCAAGTTAAATGTAAGATATTGATAAGACAGGCTAAGAGAGAATTTGAAAAGAAGTTGGCTGTAGAGGCAAAAACTCACAGTAAAAACTTTTTTAAATATATCCGAAGCAGAAAGCCTGTGAGGGAGTCAGTTGGACCATTAGATGATCGAGGGGTTAAAGGGGCACTTAGAGAAGATAAGGCCATCGTGGAAAGATTAAATGATTTCTTTGCTTCGGTGTTTACTGAAGAGGATGTTGGGGAGGTACCCGTAATGGAGAAGGTTTTTCATGGGTAATGATTCAGATGGACTGAATCAAATCACAGTGAACCTAGAAGATGTGGTAGGCCTGATTGACAAACTGAAGAGTAGTAAATCACCTGGACCGGATGGTATACACCCCAGAGTTCTGAAGGAACTAAAAATGAAATTTCAGACCTATTAGTAAAAATTTGTAACTTATCATTAAAATCATCCATTGTACCTGAAGACTGGAGGATAGCAAATGTAACCCCAATATTTAAAAAGGGCTCCAGGGGCGATCTGGGAAACTACAGACCGGTTAGCCTGACTTCAGTGCCAGGAAAAATAGTGGAAAGTGTTCTAAACATCAAAATCACAGAACATATAGAAAGACATGGTTTAATGGAACAAAGTCAGCATGGCTTTACCCAGGGCAAGTCTTGCCTCACAAATCTGCTTCACTTTTTTTGAAGGAGTTAATAAACATGTGGATAAAGGTGAACCGTAGATATAGTATACTTGGATTTTCAGAAGGCGTTTGACAAAGTTCCTCATGAGAGGCTTCTAGGAAAAGTAAAAAGTCATGGGATAGGTGGCGATGTCCTTTCGTGGATTGCAAACTGGCTAAAAGACAGGAAACAGAGAGTAGGATTAAATGGGCAATTTTCTCAGTGGAAGGGAGTGGACAGTGGAGTGCCTCAGGGATCTGTATTGGGACCCTTACTGTTCAATATATTTATAAATGATCTGGAAAGAAATACGGCGAGTGAGATAATCAAATTTGCAGATGACACAAAATTGTTCAGAGTAGTTAAATCACAAGCAGATTGTGATAAATTGCAGGAAGACCTTGTGAGACTGGAAAATTGGGCATCCAAATGGCAGATGAAATTTAATTTATTTATTTATTTAGAAACTTTTATATACCGGCATTAGTGGGTACATCATACCGGTTCACATAATAACTGAGAAGTTTGGAAAATACTTTTCAACAGGGAGAAAGTAACTGGGCAGGGGATAAAATAAATAGGCAGTAGGAAAGATAGTTAAAAAACAAGAAAGTTAAAAAACAAGAAAGTCATAACCAGAGAATACAGTTTATAATTTACAATGATAGTCTCCTTAATATAAGGAGAGGGCAGACCCCTGAAGGGGGAACTGTGAGGGGAGATGGAGAAGGGTTATTCTGGGTAGGCATGGTTGAACAGGAGTGTTTTTAATTTCTTTTTGAATTTGATTGCACAGGGTTCAATGCGCATGTGGTCAGGTAGGGAGTTCCAAAGAGCCGGACCGGCAATAGAGATAGCACGGTCGCGGGTAGTGGAGAGATGAGCCATTTTCAGGGATTGGACATGTAGGGTGCCTTTGTTGGTAGATCTGGTGGCTCGGGTGGACAGGGGGGCAGTGAAAGGTAGGTCGAGCCAGTTGGAGTTGTGGGTGTGGATGGACTTGTGTATTATGGTCAACGTTTTGTATATGGGACAGGATGGGGAGCCAATGTAAGTCCTTAAGGATGGGGGTAATATGGTCGTGTTTGCGTGCGTTAGTAATGAGTCTTGCAGTAGCATTTTGCAGTAGTTGAAGGGGTTTTATTGAGGACAATGGGAGCCCTAATAGGAGAGCATTACAGTAATCTAGTTTGGAGGTGAGAGTGGCTTGAATCACTGTACGGAGGTCATGGGTGTAGAGCAGGGGTCTGAGTTTCTTTAGTACATTGAGCTTGAAGAAGCCCGCTTTAAGGATGGAATTGATGTGAGGTTTCATGCTAAGATTAGGATCAAGAAGGACTCCGAGGTCCCTAAAGGACGGTTGGGCTGTGAGGAGGTTAAGTTTAGGGTCGTTAGGTGGGAGGTCGGGGGGATGTGAGGAGATGTAGAGGAGTTCCGTTTTGTTCGTGTTGAGTGCAAGCTGAAGGTTGGAGAGGAGTGCGTTGATGGCTGCAAGGCACTTTTCCCAGTGCTCCAGGGCGTCAGATATAGAGTTGTGAATGGGAATGATGATCTGTACATCATCAGCATAGAGATAGAATTTGAGTTTAAGGTCGGAGAGGAGATGGCAGAGAGGGATGAGGTAGATATTGAAGAGGGTAGATGAAAGTGATGAACCTTGCGGGACTCCTTGTTGTAGGGGGTATGCGGCAGATAGGTTGTTTCCGATTTTAACAGAGAACTTTCTGTTAGAGAGATAGGATTTGAACCAGGCTAGAGCTATTCCTGAGATGCCGATGCTTTCTAGCCGTGTCAGGAGGTGGTGGTGGCTGATGGTGTCGAAGGCCGCTGAGATATCGAGAAGGGCGAGGAGGTAACTGTGACCTTGTCCCAGTCCTCTGAGAAGATAGTCAGAGAGGGAGAGCAGTAAGGATTCGGTATTAAAATGTTTTCTGAATCCAAATTGGGAAACATGGAGGATATCATGATTTTCTAGGTAGTCCATGAGTTGTGAATTGACCACCTTTTCCATAAGTTTGGAGATAAAAGGGAGGTTGGAAATGGGGCGGAAGTTGGAAGGGTCTTTCGGATCTAGGGAGGGTTTCTTAAGGAGGGGTTTGACAACAGCGTGTTTGAGGGAATCTGGGACTACCCCATGGGTGGTGGAGCAGTTGATAATATCTGCTATGGTGTTGGATATGCTGTTGGGGATGGTTATTAGGGCTTTGGTGGGGATGGTGTCGCTGGGGTGAGAGGCTGGCTTAAGTTTTCACAAAAGGCCTGTAATTTCTTTAGAGGAGGTGAGGTTAATGTGGATAAGTGCAAGGTGATGCATATAGGGAAAAATAACCCATGCTATAATTACACAATGTTGGGTTCCATATTAGGTGCTACAACCCAAGAAAGAGATCTAGGTGTCATAGTGGATAACACATTGAAATCGTCGGTGCATTGTGCTGCGGCAGTCAAAAAAGCAAACAGAATGTTGGGAATTATTAGAAAAGGAATGATGAATAAAACGGAAAATGTCATAATGCCTCTGTATCGCTCCATGGTGAGACCGCACCTTGAATACTGTGTACAATTCTGGTCGCCGCATCTCAAAAAAAGATATAATTGCGATGGAGAAGGTACAGAGAAGGGCTACCAAAATGATAAAGGGAATGGAACAACTCCCTTATGAGGAAAGACTAAAGAGGTTAGGACTTTTCAGCTTGGAGAAGAGACGACTGAGGGGGGATATGATAGAGGTGTTTAAAATCATGAGAGGTCTAGAATGGGTAGATGTGAATCGGTTATTTACTCTTTTGGATAGTGGAAAGACTAGGGGGCACTCCATGAAGTTAGCATGGGGCACATTTAAAACTAATCGGAGAAAGTTCTTTTTTACTCAACGCACAATTAAACTCTGGAATTTGTTGCCAGAGAATGTGGTTCGTACAGTTAGTATAGCTGTGTTTAAAAAAGGATTGGATAAGTTCTTGGAGGAGAAGTCCATTACCTGCTATTAAGTTCACTTAGAGAATAGCCACTGCCATTAGCAATGGTTACATGGAATAGACTTAGTTTTTGGGTACTTGCCAGGTTCTGATGGCCTGGATTGGCCACTGTTGGAAACAGGATGCTGGGCTTGATGGACCCTTGGTCTGACCCAGTATGGCATTTTCTTATGTTCTTATGTTTTTATGATCGAAAGTTGGCGGTCGTTAAAAGTGGTTTAAGTTTTCTGAGGACCATGAGTTTGGTGTATCCTTCTTTTATTTTTATGGATATATGTTGTTTTAAGCTTAGTTCTGTGTCTATTATTACTCCTAGATTCCGGACTTTCTCTGCAAGTATTATTTGTTTTTTGTTATTGAGTGTGATTGGGTTGTGTGAGATCTCCATGTTTTTTTTTCTTTCTAAATGAAGGAATTCTGTCTTCTCTATATTGATTACTAGCTCCATTTGATTTAGTAGTTGTTTGATGATGTCTAGATACATGTTCGCTATGTTTAGTGTTTTCTCAATTGTATCATCAATGGGTAATATAAATTGAATATCGTCTGCATATATGTAGTGAGTGATTCCCAGGCCAGCTAGCAGGTGGCATAATGGCAGTAAGTATATGTTGAAAAGTGTGGCAGACAGGGCGGATCCCTGTGGTACTCCTGTTTGAAGGTCTATTTTTTCTAACATAGAATCTCTGATTTGAACTTGAAAATATCTGTTGCTTAGATATGATCTGAACCAGTTGATTGTTTTGTTGCCTAAACCTATTTCTTCTAGTCTATTTAAAAGTTATTATACAGAAGATGACCAAGTTAAAGTTATTATACAGAAGATGACCAAGAGGCATATTAGTCTATGCTTGAGAGACATGGGAGGATGAAGGAAACCCCAGAGAGAATCTCATGGACTGTGCCATACTGGTTCAAGAGCATTTAAAAAAGGTTGGGGAGGTGGTACGTATATGCTTGGAGAAAGTTCAGACCACTCAGACTCGGGTGTATAACCATCCCACAGTTCAGAGAATCTTACAGCCTGGAGACCACATCCTTGTTCTCTTGCCCTCTTTTGAAAGCAAGTTGCTCACCCATTGGCAAGGGCCCTATGAGGTCTTCAAAAAAAAATGACTTGGTCAATTATAAGCTAGCTCAGCCGGCTAAAAGAAAGAAAACTCTCCTTTACCATGTTAACCTACTAAAGAAATGGGTTCCACAGGAGTGTGGAGTTTTTCAAGCAGGATTGGGCACATAGCTTAGACCTGAGGCAGAACAGACTCAGGTGCTATTTGGGAGGAGCTTGTCAACTTCCCAGGAAACAGACTTAAAGCTGCTGCTCAAGCAGAATAGGGATATCTTCTCCAGTTTGCTGGGAAGTACCCACTTGGTCCATCATGATATCATTACTCTGCTGAGGGGGATCGTACATCAATGGCAAATCCAGATTCCAGAAGCCTGGCATCATATTTTCAAAAGAGCTGTAAAGAAGATGCTCCAGCTTGGAGTTATAGAAGAATCTAATAGCAACTGGTCTTCACCCATAGTCCTGGTACAGAAACAGGATGGGAGCATAAGATTTGTATAGATTTTTAAAAAATCAGTGAAGGACGGGAGGATCCAAGATGGCGTACTAGTCGCTGCACGCTGAGCGTCCTTTTCCTACCCTGTTCAGAGGATATTCATGCCACCAGCCAAAAACAGAGGGCCTGAGTGAGGACAGTCTTGGAAGCCTCCCCATCTGACCCTCTAATTGGACCAATGGATGCCCACATGCTTCATGGAATTGGGCAGCCGGGTTCGCAATCACTGGAGTCGGGTCGAGAAAACAGAACAATAGAGGACCCTCTTTATGACTGAAAGAATGGCCTCTGAGAACCTGGTGGAGATCAGATCCATCACACAGTGTCTGTCCCCATTGCAAGTGGATGTGGAGAAACGTGAGGGCTGTTCTGAGACCACTGTGCCTACAGACTCCGTCATGGAGCCCAATATCTTTGGTACCTCAGGGGAGATCTCTTCCAGAGGATTTTCACAGCACCATGGAGATTCACTTCAGGGTGCACCTGTTCCTCATGGAGCTAAAGTAAAGGTTTTAGCCATGGTAAGACCTGAAGTCTTTTCCCTAGAAACAATCTAGGATGCTATTATTTCTTTAAATGCTAATGTTACACTTCAGCTTAACCCTGTGTTGAGAAAGTCAGTGAGACTGAGTCTCAAGTTAGGCTATTGCAAGAGGAAAATGTTAAAAATGTTCAGACTTTACTTCATTAAAACAAAATATAGGGAATTTAAATACTCAACAGCAAGCTATAATGAAGGATAATCAATTCCTCTCAAGATTGAGAATTTGGACAACCAAATTCAGGGAAGAAATCTAAGGTTGAAAAATTTTCCTAAAGTTCCCCTTGTATCAGAAAAGGATATGAGGACTAGATACACACTGGAGATACTAAAGTTGCCAGAACAAACACTGCCTCCAATCACAAAAATATATTACTTACCACGATTCAAGAAAAAATCTATAGAGGGCCAGAATACTCAAATATTATCACCTCTGAATGTTTCTGAGATTTTAGAAACATCTGATTCTGACTCAGCTCAGCTCACAACTTTAATTATATATTTCCTACTTGATTTGGACAGAGACTGCATCCTGACTTTAGAAATCGTATGGAATTATTTCTTCAGCTGAAAGTTCAAGTGTTCCCAGATTTGGCAAAAAATACTCAAAAAAGGAGGAAACAGTTCCTTATAATGAGACCAAGAGTAATACAGATGGGCGCTTCATTTCTTTTAACGTTCTCATGTAAATACTTTACTAAATATTGTGATGTTAGATAGCTATATCTCTTTTCACCCTTCTAAACTTTTAAAATTTATTTCAGAAAGAATTTCTCCTTCGATTGATTTCTCTCTATCTGATGCTTTATAAAACTCATGTGGCAGAGAATTTATTTCTTTATTATGTACTCACTCCATATTAGTTAGTACTTCTTGCTCAGTTTTTTTTCTTAAAATTATTAGTCTTCAATAGTGTATTGGGTCTCTCCAGTGTTGAGGACTTGGATACTTTGACATTATAATTATTCATTTCTTATTTTTTCTTTTCAAGGTGCCAAATATTCTTTATTGACAATGTCATTGTTATTTACCTCCTTCAAGAATTTTCCTGAATGTATATTATTAAAAATGCAGTAAATAAAAAAGTAAAAAAAAATAATCTGTGAAGTCTCCATAGTAGATGCATACCCAATGCCTATGGCGGTTGAGGTGATCGAGTATCGAGTATCTGAGATCGGCTCAGTTCCTCTTGATTGAAAAGATACTGTCAAGTATTCCAGTTTACAGTCCTCCTGTTGGCCTCCATGGTGCCCCCACAATGTGCCAGTGCTTTGTCAACTGTATACTCTGCTCACACCAGAGCTATGCCACTGCATACCTGGATGACACAGTGGTCTACAGCCCAGAATTGAGGAAACACTTAAGCCAAATGCAAGCTGTATTTTTCACTCTAAGGAAGGCTGTTCTGATGGTAAACATGAAGAAGTGCTTGTTGGAAGGACAAGAAGTCCAATATTTTGGGTATACCTTACGGAAAGGTAATAGCTCCTTTTAAATTGGCTCACTGTTGTTCCACCTCTTGCATTTTCTCCCAGTCTTCCAGTTCCACCTCCAGGTACATCCACATCCAGGTACATGTGTGTTTTTGAAATTCAAAACTTGGGTCTTCTTGTGACATTTCCGTGTCCAATTTGTGATATTAAACCATACCGTCTGATAATCACTGGAGCTGAGGCGGGCACTCACCTGGACATTAATGACATTGTCCCCATTAGTAAGCACTAGGTTGAGTATTGCTCCCTCCCTCGTGGGATCCATTACCATTTGTTTGAATAGAGCCCCTTCCAGGGCATCCACTGTCTTTCTATTTCTGATAGATTCCACAGAAGGGATTTTCCAGTCTATGTCCGGCAGATCAAAATCTCCAACAATCACCACTTCCCCCTTCTTTTCCACCTTTTGGAAGCTTTCAACCAGATCTCTGTCTAGTTCTTCTGTATGAATCAGAGGCCTGTAAACCACTCCAGTAAAAATGGATTCCCCATCATCCTTTTTTAGGACAGCCCATAATACATCTTCTTTACCCCACATTCCTTGCTTGAATATTGTTTTTGATATAAATTGTTACTCCTCCCTCTTTCTGTCCTCTCTGTCCTTAATTAACAAGTTATAGCCTGGTATTGCTGTATCCCAATCATGAGAATCCATGAACCATTCTCCGTAACAGCATTAATGTTGAAGTCTGCCTCCACCATTAGGGCCTGCAGGTCTGGGATTTTATTGCCCAAACTATGAATATTTATGCTCATAGGTTTCCATCCTCTCTCCTTCAGGACATAGCTCTTCTTGGACTTCTTTTGTACCTTTTTTAACCCCTTCACTCATTTATTTGAGATTTGGCAGGTGACATTTCAAATTCTTTCTGCTACCCCGGTTCTCTAGTTTAAATGCCTTATGGCATAGGATTTAAATTTACCACTTAGGGTCCTTTTTCCTGCCAAAAACAGATGTAAGCCATCTTGGACATAGAGCCTTTTACTGGTCCATACATGGCCCTAGCCCCAATATATCTAAAACTTTGTTCCTTACACCAGTTTTGAGTCATGTATTGAAGTTTTCTATGTGGCTTAGCCTCTCTTTTTCCTTTTAATGAACAGGTAACACCTCTGAAAAGGCAATAGTCTTTACCACATTACTAACCTGCTTTGCCAGAGTCTGGAAGTCTCTCTGCACCACTTGGATGTTGTTTCTAGCAATGTCATTGGTACTCAGATGGATGATAATATCATCTTCAAAGTCCTGGCTATCTTCCTGTTTTTTGTTTTAATTATTTTTTGTTTATCAAGTTTTTACAAAATTTACAAAGAACATCTTTGCAAAAGAAACTTAAGAGAATTTCAAATAGGAAATCTCCAATACAATAGAATCCATAAACATTAAACATAAAGAGACAAATTTTCTCTTTTTCTTTTCATAGGAAATATGTGAGAGAGAGAAGGAAAATTAGAGGAGACAATATATGAAACAAAAAAAAATGCTTGCAAGGCTGCATGATACCCTAATTCCCTTTATAGATCCTCCCTTCTCTATATATACTAGAGATGTGCTTCGTTTTTTTCTACCGGGTCGTTTTTCGGTTCGAATACTTCGTGGTATAATTCGGGTCTTCTCGTTTCGTTTTCGGTTCGTTTGTCCGAAAACGAAACGAGAAACCCGAAACCGGACCGAAAAACGAATCGGTAACGAAGCGAAAAAAAAAAACCACCCCAAGCATTTAAAAACATTTTTAAGCATTTTCGTACATATATAACAACCCCCCCCCCCATCCCGATCCCTCCCCAAGACTTACGAAGATCCCTGGTGGTCCAGCGGGGTCCCGGGGTCCATTTTCCCTCTGTGCCCGGTGTGCTGTGCTGCAAGCCGTGCGCCTCAAAATGGTGCCGAATAGCCCGAACTACCATGTCACAGGGGCTTTCGGCGCTATTGGTCAGCCCCTGTCACATGGCCATCGGCGCCATCTTGTGCTCCTATCATGTGACAGGAGCTGACCAATGGCGCCAAAAGCCTCTGTGACATAGTATGGGCAAAGGCTATCGGCGCCATTTTGGTTACTGGCAGCCGAAAACGAAATCGCTTTCGGACCCTTGCTGGACCCCCAGGGATTATTGGCAAGCCTTGGGGGGGTCAGGAGGGGGCTCCTGACCCCCCCAAGGCTTGCCAATAATCCCTGGGGGTCCAGCAAGGTCTGAAAGCGATTTCGTTTTCGGCTGCCAGTAACCAAAATGGCGCCGATAGCCTTTGCCCATACTATGTCACAGAGGCTTTCGGCGCCATTGGTCAGCTCCTGTCACATGATAGGAGCACAAGATGGCGCCGATGGCCATGTGACAGGGGCTGACCAATAGCGCCGAAAGCCCCTGTGACATGGTAGTTCGGGCTATTCGGCACCATTTTGAGGCGCACGGCTTGCAGCACAGCACACCGGGCACGGAGGGCACGGAGGGAAAATGGACCCCGGGACCCCGCTGGACCACCAGGGATCTTCATAAGTCTTGGGGAGGGATCGGGGGGTGGTGTATTATAGTGAATTTAAATGTTTGGGGTGGGTTTTAATAAAAAAAAAAATTTGTGCCCCCTCTCCCCAGGCAAACCCGAAAACGAATTTTCCCCCGAATTGCGGAGAAAATTTCATTTCCGGTTTCGGGGGCTCCGAAATAACGGCGTTTATGTCGTGTTTCGGATACTCCGAAACAGAAACGAATTAGGAAATTTCGTTAAATTTCCTAAATAGGGCGAAAAATGAACCACATCTCTAATATATACCAGGTCATTGTATTCTACCATTTATGAACTCCCATAACTGATCAGGTCTAAAGAAAATATATGTATTTCCAGATAACTTAATTACACATTTACAGGGGGAAAGTAATAAAAAACTAGCCCCTAGAGCTAATGTTTCAGACCGCATTGAAAGGAATACCTTTCTATGCAACTGAGTAGTTCTCGAGAGGTCTGGGTAAATGTTGCGGTCCCGATCGCAGGTTTTGCGACCGGATCCTTACCTTCTTCTCCAGGGCCTCGGTGCCTGGGTCCGCGGCTCAGACCGCCACCTCCGGAGCCGGGATCTTGGCGGCAATGTCCGTGCTCGGTCGGGCCTGCCCTGCCTGCCTTGCGGCGACGTCTCCACGAAGGAGACGCTGCCGAGCCTCTGAGTTCAGCCACATCCCTCCTAGGCGCACACTTGCAAAGAAGCCCAATTTAAAGGGTTTTTCCCGCCAGACCGCAGGCTGCCCCTTGGAGTGATGTCAGACGGCCTTAAGTACCGGCAGGTACTTAAGGCCGGCGTCTGCTTCACTCAAACGCCTTGCAATGAGGTTACCTGCCGGTATCTAGTTGCTGCACACTGTTGGCTTTGCCTGCTTCTCTCTTTGTCTCTTGGTCCTGCTGTGCTTCGTTCCAGCTCCGGATCCACAGTTCCAGTTCCGGATCTTCATCTTCAGTTCCAGTTGTCGCTTCAGTTCCAGTTCCGGACCTTCATCTTCAGTTCCAGTTCTCGCTTCTGTTCCAGTTCCGGATCTTCTCCTTCTGTTCCTGGTATTGCCTTTCTGGTTCTTGATTCCTGCCTGCTTCCAACTCTCCATGCCTGCTGCCCGCCTTGACTTCAGACCGTCTCTTCCGGCTGTTCTCCTTGCCTAAGTCCCAGCGGCACAGGTCCCCACGGGCTCCTCCCGGGGAGACCTCGGGCATCCAGGGTGAAGTCATATTCATCGGTCACCGAAATCCCAGCGGCTCGGGTCCTCAAAGAATGGCCTCGCCATAAAGGACTAAAAGCCCTGCAGCACTTTCTCGGCTTCGCAAACTTTTACAGACATTTCATTCCTCACGATTCACTCAAGGTGGCGCCACTCACTGCACTCACCAGGAAAGGGGCTGATGCCATGGATTGGCCGGAGGCAACTTGTCTGGAATTTGAAACCCTCAAGGAGACCTTCTTGCAAGATATCTGCCTATGGCACCCTGATCACCTTAGCCCATTTTTAGTGGAGGTGGATGCCTCCAATATCACCGTAGGGGCCGTGCTCAGTCAAAGCACTAGTTCAGGTAGTTTACTACCGTGCTCATATTTCTCTAAGAGGTTCTCTACAGCTGAATGTAATTACAGCATTGGGGATAAAGAACTCTTAGCCATCAAGCTGTACACCCTATTACTGTATACACAGACCATAAGAACCTATAGTTTCTATGCCACACGCAATACTTGAATCCTAGACAGGCTTGTTGGTCTTTGTTCTTCAATCGCTTCAACTTCGTGCTCCGCTTTCGACCTGCTTCCAAGAATGTGCGAGCGGATGCTTTATCCCGTACCGCGGAGTTGGAGGAGGACAGGGAGCGGCCTCAATATATCCTGGATCCTGCAATGGTTAATCTATCCAGTACCATTGTAAATCCACAGGGAAGGACTGTGGTTCCATGATGCACTCGGAAGAGTGTTTTAGACTGGGCCCACAATTCCTTTACCGGAGGTCACGCGGGTTGCAAAAGGACACTTGACTTGGGCAATCACTTCTACTGGTGGCCTACCATAAGGCAGGGCGTCCGACCTATGTCAGTTCTTGTCCCACCTGCGCTATGCAGAAACCACGAATTGGGAAGTCCTGGGGGCTACTGCAACCACTGCCCATACTGATAGAACCCTGGACACACACTGCCACCGACTTTGTGGTAGATCTCCTGGTCTCCGAGGGGAACACTGTCATCTGGGTAACTGTGGACCGGTTCTTCAAGATAGCCCACTTTGTTCTGCTTCCCAAACTACCAACCATGCCTGAACTAGCCCAGCTGTTTGCTCAACATCTCTTCAGAATTCACGGTCTTCCGCAAGATATTTATTTATTTATTTTATTTTAAATTTTTCTATACCGTCGTTTGGAGGATACCGTCACAACGGTTTATATCAAGGCACATAAAATTAATGATACTGTGATTTGAACATTTACAAGGGTGCCATAAGGTTCGGTAACATAGTTAGTGATCAATAATGTTAAATGTAATTAATTAATCATGTCCATGTCTCTATCTCGGTTTTTATTACAGGAATAACTTTAAGATTGTGATTGGTCCTTTAAAGACTACACACTTAGTGAATACAGCAGTGTGTGTGGATGTTATATTGATTGTGCTTTGCTTGTCCCTGGTTTCTATTCTCCCTTCTCTTTCTTAAAAGCTTGTTTAAAGAGCCAGGTTTTTAAACCTTTTCTAAAGGTTTTGCTGTCTCTTTGTAGTCTTAAATCTAGGGGCATGGAGTTCCATAGTATGGGTCCTGCCAGTGATAGTGCTCTCTCTCTCGTACCTGTGTTAGTCTTGCAGTTTTGACTGATGGAATGGTTAGGAGTGCTTTGTTTGCTGACCTTAGGTTTCTGTTAGGGATGTGTACACGTAGGGCTGTATTTAACCAGTCTGCATGTTCGTTATGTATTAGCTTATGTATGGTGCACAGTGTTTTGTATTGTATTCTTTGTTCGATGGGAAGCCAGTGTAGTTCAGCCAGTGTTTCAGTGATGTGGTCTCTTTTACTTTTGCCGGTTAAGACTCTTGCGGCTGTGTAACCGATTGGGGACCCCAGTTCACCGCCCACTACTGGAGAGCGTTGTGCAAAAAATTTGAGATGCAACTTAATTTGTCTACAGCCTTTCACCCCCAAAGTAATGGGCAGACAGAACGCACCAACCGTTCCTTGAAAACGTTACTCCACACATTCGACAATGAGAGACAAGATAATTGGGTGAAATTGCTGCCATGGGCCGAGTTGTCCTATAATAATCATACCCATTCTGTCACGGGGAGTTCCCCATTTCTAACTGTTTTTGGCAAGCAGCTGAGACCACCATTGCCCTTGCCCATGCCTAGCGCCTTACCAGCGGTTCAACTCTCAGCTCAGCAGTTACGTTCACTATGGATCTCGATTCAGAGTAAACTTTCCAAAGCAGCCCCTGCTACCAAGAAATGGGCAGACCATCATCGCCGACCAGCACCAATCTTCCTTCCCAGAGACCAAGTCTGGCTCAGCACTAAGAACATCCATCTTCGGATTCCATCTCAAAGATTGGCTCCAAGATATTGTGGTCCATTTCGGGTAACCAAGCGCGTGAGACTGGTGTCTTACCGCCTATGCCTGCCTTCTTCCATGCGCATTCAAAATGTGTTTCATGTTTCCCTGTTAAAACCTCTCGTTGTCTCCAGATATCACTGCCAAGTCCTGGACTCCATGGATCCGCTAGTCCAAGACGATCCCTTCTATCAAGTCCGGGAGGTCCTTGATGTCCATTTTCATCTCTGGCGTTGGGAGTACCTGCTGTCCTGGGAGGGGTGTGGTCCGGAGGAGAACACATGGGAACCAGACCATAACATCTTGGATAAATCTCTGCTCCAACAATTTCACCTCAGTCACCCCAGCAAACCTGGTCCTTCTAGGAGGGGGCGTAAGAGGAGGGATACTGTTGCGGTCCTGGTCGCAGGTTTTGCGACCAGGTCCTTACCTTCTTCTCCAGGGCCTCGATGCCTGGGTCCGTGACTCGGACCACTGCCTCCAGAGCTGGGATCTCGGCGGCGACGTCCGTGCTCAGTCGGGCCTGCCCTGCCTGCCTTGCAGCGATGTCTCCACGAGGGAGACGTCGCCGGCTCGGGTCCTCACAGGCTCCTCCCAGGGGGATTCCGGCTTCCAGGGTGAAGACTTCTGTTCCATGCTCTGCTGGTATCCACCTCCCAGCCTGCTTCATTGCTACGGAGACTCCTCCTCTCTTCATCTTCTCACTCCGTCAGGCCAGCCCAAGGGTCCACCACTAAACTCACAACAGTAAATATGCATTGAACCACCGAGATAGGGCACATTTAGATTCTTGAAGTAATTTTATATAATCTTAATTAGATCCTGTTCAGAAATTAAGGTAACAAAAAGAACAGCTGGTTCAGTTTTCTCCATATTAGAATTTTCCAGGTAGTCAGTTAGATTACCAATCTCTATACGCTCATTCATCTGAAACAGCTGTGTACAACTATGTCTCTGTCGTAGAATCATTATTTTTTTTTTCTGCAGGAGCCGTTTCCACAGGAATCTTGAGAACTTATTGCATATACCTCTTAAAGATCAATAGAGGCAGCTCGCCCAAAACTTTAGGAAAGTTCAAGAGTCTCACATTTAGGTGCTGCAGATAGTTCTCCATTGATTCCAATCTTCTTAATGAAGAAATCCGGTCCCGTACAGACACAGCATTTAAATCATGTAAATCCTGAATATCCTTAGTCTTGCATCTGAATGGAATTAGCATGTTCCTGAAATAAATGCCGATGATCACTTTCAATTGAATCAAGCCTTTGAGTTACAGTTTCTATGGATCGGGACTGTTCATTAAATTTAAGAGCAATACCAGCAATTAGGTCCCATAGGGACTCCAAGGTGACTACCACTGGTTTTTTATCTCCAGGGAGTGTAGATTGTAGGCTCCCAACTCTGTTGTACCTCCACCCTCCTCCGATGGACCTGGAGGGCAGACACCCTCACTCTCCTCTCCTGGGCTTCAGAGCATACAGCCTGAGTGGTGTTCTGAATCGCCCTGCCCGTGGGTCCCCCTGTGAGCAGGCACTCACCGTTGTTGCCTTTCCTTCTCCCCGACGCGACTGTGCCGCCGGATGTCGGGCCTTCAATGCGGCTGGAGCCATGCTTGAGTTCCTCCTGCGGCCCGGAGGCCGCTCCTGGTTGTAGTCTTCACCGCGGCCGGTGCCGTGGAGTTTCGGCGTTCCCATGCGGCATGGAGCCGCTGCTGATGTCATCTTCTCTTCGTGGCGCAAAGGCCGAATCCTCGGGCCAGAGTGGCAGCTGGAGCTGCCCCCGGGGCTTCCTGCAATGGCTGGAGCCACTGCCGTCATCAGGGCCTGCCCTCCAGGCCAGCCCTGCCTCTTCCTACATTGTACGTCGGTGCAGCACAAATTCCTGCCTCCTTCTCTTAGGTGCCGGCGCGCGCCTCTCTACTAGATTTAAAGGGCCAGGCACACGAAGTGTGCTGGCCCCACCTAGGGAGTGGACTTCCTGCCCAACCCTATAAAAGGGCTGCTCTGTCATTCAGCCTTTGCCTTGCATCGGAGTTACTTCACTCTGGAGGCTCCTGCCTGCCAGAGCTCCATCAGGTCTTCTTTGTCTTCTCCATGGAGTTTTTGTTGTCACGTCATGTCACACCATGTCAAGTTATGTCTTTGTGCCTGAGGTCCTCGTCCAGGTGTCCTGGTGTCTCATCTTGATCTTCTGTTTCCTGATGTTCCAAGTTCCTTGATGTCCTGCTCCTGTGTCTTCGTCTTCAGTGCTCCTGAGCTTTCTCGTCCTGTAGGCCGGTGGTCCCTCGGATGATGTCTTGCCTGAGCATGGACTAGCCTGCAGGTGGACTGGTGTCCTGTGCTCCTGAGCCGTCATGTCCTGCCAGCCATTGGTGGAGCTTCGGACGACTTCGGCTCCATCGTTGGAGTTCTGCTTCGACTGGATCCTTCCCTGTGCTCATCCTGTTCTCAGCTTGGTCCGTGACCAGCATCCTCGGGCTGTGTAGGGCGCGCAGTGGGACAGGGTGGTCCGTGACTCAGTTCCATGGGTGAACTGAGTAGGGCGCCCTGAGAGACAGTGCCAATGTCCTTCCGCCTAGCTTCTCGTCTTGTCTAGACTTTGTCAAGTTCCTTGTCTCATCCTGGATGCCATTGCATCACTCTTGGTATCATGTCAACGTCTGGTTCCTGATGTCATCGAATGGACCCTGGTCCGGGATGCCGTCGCATCGACCATTGGTCCGTGATGTCTTCACATCAGCCTTTGTGTCATGTCTTCATCTGCGATGCAGTTGCATCGACCCTAGTGTCATCTCTTCAGCTACCTTGGTGTCTTGTCTTGTGCCAGCCCTCATCTCTGATGCCGTCTGCATCAGCCTTGGTGTCAAGTCCTCGTCCATGATGCCGTTGCATCGATCCTGCTGTCATGTCTTTCTGTCAAGGCCCGTCTGCCCTTGACCTCAGGCCAGGCCTGCTGCTCCATGCCGATCCAAGCGGCAGGTCCGATAGGGCTCGGAATGGTCGGAGGACCATTCAACTTCCAACATCATCCTGTTGTTGGCCTTGGGAGCTTGCAGGCCTGGCAGAGGGTAAGACAGTCAGTCATGGTGGAACACACCGTCAACCCTCAGTTCTGTCCTGGATCCATCTGGGGTCGGGCTGAGGCCCAAGGGCACACAAAACACCCCCACACAACAAGAGGGAACCATTTCCCCAAGTGAACAAATGCTGGCAAATCCTCCCGTCTGAGTCTGCCTGGTGATGTCATCCATTGGCAACTCAGCTTTGCTGATGGCATGCAGGGAAGAAGCTCACGGTGATACCTGAGGATCTGGTGGGCTCAGAGACAATTCCCCAGGCAAAAACGGCACTCCTCTTCCTGAATCACCAGCGGGGCTTGATGCCCTATTTTCTGGGGTAAGGACTGCAAACTCAGATATAAAACGCTGATCTGAGGGGATGTCTGAGTCTGGAGGAAAGATTTGTATTTTCACCTTCCTTTTATGAGGCATACTCTCAATAGAGGCAATGTTATATTTTATCAAAAGAATTCAGGAGTCAGAGCAGTGTGAGGTGTGTCCTTTCAGGCAGCCATCTTAATTCTCTCCCCATTGCTTTCTTCTTGTATTGCATTGACTATCTGAATAGCACTTCTACCAGCCGATGATCCTGGAAGACTTTATAGTGTTTTCTAGGGATGTGAATTGGGCTTCAGACGATTGAAAATATCGTTGATATTTTCAAAATTGTCAGAAATCGGGGGCTCCCTCGAAATGATAGGAAAACCCCACGATATTGTTCTCTTATCGTTTTGGGGGAGGGCGGGAAAAATGGCACACAAAAATAACCCCTAAACCCACCCCAACCCTTTAAAACTAATCCCTTTGCTTCCCCCATCCTCCCGACCCCCCCAAAAACATTTTACAGGTACCTGGTGGTCCAGTGGGGGTCCCAGGAGTGATCTCCTGCTCCCGGGCCATCGGCCGCCACTAATCAAATTGGCGCCAATGGCCCTTTGCCCTTACCATGTGACAAGGTATCCATGCCATTGGCCGGCCTCTGTCACATGGTAGGAGCACTAGATGGTCTGCGCCATTTTTAAAGATGGCGCCGGCCATCCAGTGCTCCCTCCATGTGACAGGGGCCATAGATTTTGAATTTTCTATGGTAATGGGGATACAATTCCTGAATTTTGTAAAGTGGGTGAGGATTTCTTGGTGGTTGGTGATACCTTTTTTATTGCAACTAATTCTGCTTTAAAGTGAGCCAACTCCGTTTTCATGGCAGAGAGTTCTGAAAAAATGGGGCATGCCCTAAGTTTCCAGATGATTTTCCTCAAGATAAAGGCTCCAAAATTGTTACATTGAATAGTCCTCATTTTGCTCATTTGATTTAATAGAGAACACCTAAAGAATTACCAAATAACCAAATTATCTTGTTACTAAATATGTATATGGATCTGTATTCGTTTTCAATCTAATAGACAATGGCAATGAATTGTTGTTAGTGTTCACTAACTAGAAATGCTACCATTAAATTAAAAAGAGTCAATTGGGGAGCAGCTCATTAGCTAGAGGTATAGTTCTGCTTTCCCACTGGCTGTCTCCTTAGTTACTTGTTTGTGTTGCCAAGGTTGCAAGGTGATATTTGTGGGGGGATGGCCAGTCCCTGGTAACAAATGTAAACAAAAAGTTCTAGTCAGAATAAGCAAAAGCATGTAATGCAAATACATATTTTAAAATTTGCTAATCCCTTTGTATTTTAGAAAATGGGCACTGGCATTTTAGGATATACATACTTCTACTTCCCCTGGTGTCTGTGTATTTGGATAGGGGGCAGTAACTGGTGAGAGGGGAAATAACTGGATTGAAGGTGGTTGGGGTAATGACTGGTGAGACAGAGGCAGCCTGGTGGGTATGTGTGGAGGGTGACTAGTGAAAGGGGGAGTGACTGGAGTGAATGTATGGGGTGACAGATAGGAAAGAGACTGGTTGGTGAGAGGTGAGAGAAAATCATCCTGGTGTGTGTGGGTGACTGGTAATGGGGGAGTGACTGGGTGACTATATGGGATGATGGGGGAGAGAGACTGATTGGGGTGATGATTGGTGAGTAAAAACAGTCTATTTTGTGTGGGGTGGGACTGGTGAGAGGGGAAGTGACTGGGGTGACTCTATGGGATAACGTGGGAGAGAGAGGCAACCTGGTATGTGTATGTGTGTGTGTGTGATTGGTGACTGGGTTAACTGAATGGGATGCCATATCACACCCTTCTCACCAGACACCCCCCTACCCCCCCACCCCCCACACACACAGACTCATACCAAGGGAATTCAAAGTATGCATATCTCAGAATGTCATGCCCCCTTTCCTAAAATAGAAAGGGATTGGAAAATTATAAATATGCATTTGTATTACATGCTTTTGCTGACTAGAACTTGATGCTATTATCACAATGCTTGTTGTTTACACTTGTTACCAGGCACTGGCCATCTCCCCACAAACACTACTTTGCAACTTTGGCAACACAAACAAATAACTAAGGAGATAGCCAATGGGAATGCAAACCATTTCTCTAGCAAACAAACTGCTCTCCAATTGACATGTTTTAACTTATTGGTAACATCCTGTTAGTGCGCACTAACTCCAAAATTAGGAAAACAAGTTAGTGTTTATTAACGGGACTTAATGTGCACTAACATCCAGTTAGTGCACACTAAGGGGCGGATTTTCAGACTCCGCGAATAGGCCTACTTTTGTTTGCACTCCAGGCGCAAACAAAAGTACGCTGGATTTTAGTAGATACGCGCGGAGCCACGCGTATTTGCTAAAAACCTGGATCAGCGCGCGCAAGGCTATCGATTTTGTATAGCCGGCGCGCGCCGAGCCTCGCAGCCTACCCCCGTTCCCTCCAAGGCCGCTCCGAAATCGGAGCGGCCTTGGAGGGAATCCTCTAACGCCCTCCCCTCACCTTCCCCTCCCTTCCTCTACCTAACCCACCCGCCCGGCCCTGTCTACACCCCCCCCCCTTACCTTTCTCCGGGGATTTACGCCTCCCGGAGGGAGAAGTAAATCCCCGCGTGCGAGCGGGCCTCCTGCGCGCCGGGCCGCGACCTGGGGGCGGGTACGGAGGGCGCGGCAACGCCCCGGACCGCCCCGGGCCGTAGCCACACCCCGTACCCGCCCCCAAAACGCTGCCGACACGCCCCCGAAATGCCGCGATGACTGGGGCCGCCCTGGGGCCGCCCTGGGGCCGCCCCCGACACGCCCCCCTTGGAGAACCCCGGGACTTACACGAGTCCCGGGGCTCTGTGCGCGCCGGTAGGCCTATGTAAAATAGGCTCACCGGCGCGCAGGGCCCTGCTCGCCTAAATCCGCCCGGTTTTGGGCGGATTTAGGCGAGCAAGGCTCTGAAAATCCGCCCCTAAGTCCTTAGATAGGAAAACTATAGTCAGTGCACAAAAACTGCTTCTGATAAAGAAAGAGACCAAGATCCAAGGTCTGTGACTTAGAATTTCTAAATTCTTCCAAATTTTACCTGTACAGTAAAAATATAGCATTATTCAAATAAACATTTCCAAAAAATGACATAGAGAAAACAAATTTCTTCCTACTTCCCATCTCAGAGAAGCAGAAGCAACAGCCCCCAGCATTCCTCTTCTGTCTCCCCTTCCAGACCCGGACAGTTTTGCTCCATCTCCCCTCCCAGACCCAGGCAGTCTTGCTCCCCAGCCCCTTCTCCACCCACTCCCCAGCAGTCTTTCTCCTGAGCCTCTTCTTCATTCTCATTTCTCCAAACCAGACTCATATGCAGTGCAATAAAGAAAAACAGAAACATCATCATTCCTCATAAAACAAAATCATAAAATAGAAATCAATCATAATACTAAACCATACTAATAAAAACAGTATTTCAAAACAGATGACAAAGCATATAATAAATAAGAATAAGGATAAAATAAAAATTTAAAATTTCAAAAAAATCAATATAATATTTCACTACAATACTGGGAGCTTAGATTTTAAACACAGAATATTATTTCTCCCAGTAACCAAAACACAGTAGAAAATGTCAATCTCATACTATGTGGCAGGCCCCTTTCTCAACCAAGAAAAGCCATGCTCCGTCTGACAATCTAAACTTTTAAAATTGAGAACTCCCCTGAAAATTAATGTCAAAATTAGGCAGGAGTCATCCACTAACTGGTATGTAAAAATGGTGCCGGCTGGCCTTGTAGCAGCAATACTCATGGTCCAGTAGTCAGGCAAGGGTCGGGTCAGGTGGCGATACTCGTGGTCCAGTAGTCAGGCAAGGGTCAGGTCAGGCGGCGATACTCGAGGTCCAGTAGTCAGGCAAGGGTCAGGAATCCAGAAAATCCAAGAAAAAATGAGGGTCCAAGATCTCCAAGCGGAGCGTGAGCCAGGGGAAGCCATGGCAAGGCCTGGGGGCAGGTCTTGCCTAGATATAGGCCAGGGCCGGAAGTGGAGTAGGGGCAGTGCCTGCCACTATCCCTTTAAATAGAGGGAGGAGGTGAGCTCGCATGCCTAAGGCAGCCAGATGGAAGGAGCTGCTATCGGCTGGGCCGTGCCAGGGGACCGGGTTGGCGGAGGACGGATGGCACAGGAGGAAGTATGTCTGCCACAGCTCCTCACCACAACTAGGATCCCAGCAGTGAGGGGAATGTCGGCGTGACACCAATAAGAGGAGGGGGCCGGCTGTGGGCCACCGTGGCCAGTGCCCCTAAAAGTACCCCTCCTTTAGGCCCCCTTCTTGAAAGTCGGGGTTTGTCGGAGTCTAATAGTGCATGGCATTGCACAATTAGACTCTTGTCGAGGATGTTGGTTGAGAGCTCCCAGGAGCTTTCCACCAGACTTAATCCCTCCCAGATAACAGGTACTCCTATTTTCAACCTCTTCTTCTTATATTAAGGACCTCTCAGACTTGATAAGTAGTCTCTTCTTCTGAAGAGACTGGTGGAGTCTCGGGAAGTTTCTGAGAGGGCCAGGAGAATACCAAAGGCTTTAATAGCGAGGCATGGAAGGAATTATGTATTTTCAGAGAGGTGGGTAGACGGAGCTGGTAGGTTACCGGTCCTAGCTGCTGAAGGATGGAAAAAGGTCCGATGAAACATGGAGCAAGTCTCATGGATGGGACCCTTAGGTGATGATGATGGGTGCTGAGCCATACCTTTTCTCCTGGGTGGAATTGTGATGCAGGTCTGCGATGGCGGTCAGAACATTTTTTGGCCGAATGGGCATCCTCTTGAATCATCCATTGCGTGTGGACCCAGAGCCCCTTCAGTTTTTCAGTCGTCATTTGGGCAGCCGGATAAGGGACGGCCAGAGGAAGAGGTAAAGGCAGAAGGGGTTGTTTCCCGTAAACTATCTGGAAAAGCGAAGCTCCCATTGCGGAACAGGGGTGTGAGTTGTGGGAGAATTCCGCCCATGGGAGTAATGAAGCCCATTTGTCTTGATGGGCATTGATGTACATCCTTAGGAACTGCTTTAAGGCCTGATTGGTGCGCTTTGCTTGGCCGTTCGCTTGGGGATGACAGGCGGTGATGTAATCGAGAGTGACATGGAATTTTTTGTAGAAGTTCTGCCAATACTTCATGGAGGTGATGTGTAAAGGGAGACCATGTAGCTGGAAAATGTGCTGGATGAGTAGTTCTGCCAGTTGGACCTCCGAAGGAAGGCCTGAAAAAGCAGTGAAATGAGCCATCTTGGAAAAGTGGTCCACCACTACCCAGATGACGGTATTGCCTCCTGAGGTGGGCAGGTCCACAAAGAAATCCATAGACAGGTGTGTCTATGGTTCACTTGGAGCTGGTAGGAGTTGAAAGAGGCCCAAAGTTACCCACAGGTATTTTTTGCTGGGTGCAGACGGTACAAGAATCTATGTAGCGTATATATCTTGACGCATCCCAGGCCACCAGTAAAATCGTTGGAGCAGGGACAAAGTCCAAGCTCACCCAGGGTGTCCAGTAGTACGGGAGTCATGGCCCCACCGTAGGACTCTGTTTCGGAGTCTTCGGGGGACAATGGTGGTGCCTGGTGGTGCCGCCTGAGTTACTGCGACAATAACTTGAGTGGAGTCTATGATGTGCCGTATGGGTTCTTCATGGTTCTCCGGAGAGAACAAAAGGGAAAGCTCATCCGCTTGAAGGTTTTTGGCTGCAGGCCGGTAGCAGAGATCAAAGTTAAAGCACGTGAAAAACAGGGCCAGTGAGCCTGGCGTGGATTGAGGCGCTGGGATTGGTGCAAATGCTCCAGATTCTTATGATCAGTGTATATAGTGATCCAATGTTGTGCGCCCTCCAGCCACTGGCACCACTCTTCAAAGGCTAGTTTTATCACCAGAAGCTCCTTATCACTGATGGCGTAGTTGTGCTGAGATTGATTAAATTTTCGGGAGAAGAAGGAGCAGAGTGCAGGGTTCCAGGTGAGCCATACTGGCTGAGTACTGCTCGTACTCCTTCGGAGGTGGCGTCCACCTCAAAGATGATTGGGGCTCTGGGGTCCAGGTGACAGAGACAGGGCTTGTGTAAAAATTCCTCTTTAAGTACTTGGAAGGCTTCCAGTGCCTCAGTGGGCCAATCTTGGACATTGGCTCCCTTACTTGTGAGCACTGTGAGAGGTGCAGCTAATCAAGAGTAGTTCTTAATAAAGCTGCGATAGTAGTTCATGAAGCCTAAGAAACACTGAAGGGTTCGCAAGCCATTGGGGCGAGGCCAGTCCTGGATACTCTTGAGTTTGGCCGGGACCATCAGGAAACCCCAGTTTGACACGATGTACCCTAGAAACGGTAGAGATTCCTTCTCAAACAGGCATTTTTCAGATTTAGCAGAGAGGAGATTCTCTCTAAGACGCAGCAGAACTCGTTATGTCCCGGCGGTGAGCGTCCGAGGTCTTGGAGTAGATTAGAATGTCGTCAAGGTATACGACAATGCAGTGGTAGAGGAGGTCACATAAGATTTCATTCATAAAATTTTGGAAGACAGCAGGCGCATTGCCTAGACCTAATGTCATTACCCAATATTCATAATGACCATCGCGAGTGTTAAATGCTGTCTTCCACTCATCCCCCTTCTTAATCTGGACTAGATTGCAGGCCCCCCAGAGGTCCAATTTAGAAAAAATCTTAGCTCCTTGGAGTTGGTCAAAGAGTTCCGATATCAGCAGGAGTGGGTAACGGTCCTTCACCATGATGGTGTTCAGGCCACGGTAATTGATGCATGGCCAAAGACTGCCATCCTTTTTGTTTACAAAAAAGAAGCCGGCTCTGGCTGGAGACTTGGAGGGTTAGATGAAGCCTTTCTTCAGGTTTTCTCGGATATATCCTGACATGGCGTCTGTCTCAGGCAGAGACAATGGATAGACTCTTCCCCGAGATGGTACTGAACCAGGCAGAAGGTTGATAGCACAGTCGAACTCCCGGTGAGAAGGCAGAATATCCGCAGCCTTCAGGGAGAAGACATCAGCAAATTGGGCATAGTGAGGAGGTACTCCCTTAGGAAGTGTGAAAGTGGAACAGCAACTGGTCTGGGTGCCGGCAGTGATATGACTGGACGGGATGATGAGACCATCCCCGAAGCACTTGAGCGGGTGCAGGCGCGGAACCTGCAGAGGTGACCGAGTCCAGGTGGGCATTAAGGCACTCCATGGAGGTGGCTAGGGACTCTAGGACCTTCTGCTGCTCCAGTATTTTTTGTGCCAGTCTGGATATGGCCTGCCATGCTGAAGCCTCTGCCGAATCCATGGCCTTGGCTTGCTGTTACAGTTGTGGATCCCAGGGCCGAGGGGTAGTTGGCGCCACCTAAGGGGAGGATCCCCACAGGTTCCTACCATTGTCTGGTGAGGCTGGAGAGTGACTGAGACCCTGAGGAGCTTTCACCACTATCAGCCCTCGTTCCCCACAGGTTGAGCCCTTGGGTACCCGGGGCCAGCTAGATTTATGTGGTGTCTCAGGTACAGGAAGTCTCGTGGTCAAGAAGCCAGGCAAAGGTCAGGGCAGGTGGCAATACTCATGGTCCAGTAGTCTGGAATTGGTCTGGTCAGGTGGTGATACTTGTGGTCCAGTAGTCAGGCAAGGGTCAGGAATCCAGAAAATCCAAGAAGAGATGAGGGTCCAAAATCTTCAAGCAGAGCATGAGCCAGAGGAAGCCAAGGCAAGGACTGGGGGAAGGTCTTACCTAGATATAGGCCAGGGCTGGAAATGGAGTAGGGGCAGCGCCTGCCACTGTCCCTTTAAATAGAGGGAGGAGGTGCACGCACATGCCTAATGCAGCCAGGAGGAAGGAGCTGCAGTCGGCTGGGCTGCGACAGGGGGCCACGTCGGCTGAGGATGGATGGTGTTGGTGGAAGCGCATCTGCCGAGGCTCCCCACCATGACTAGGATCCCGGCAGCGAGAGGAATGCCGGCGCGCCCCTAACACATAAACCCTCAGTAGTAGTTAAATCACAAGCAGACTGTGATACATTACAGGAGGACTTTGCAAGACTGGAAGATTGGGCATCCAAATGGCAGATGAAATTTAATGTGGACAAGTGCAAGGTGTTGCATATAGGGAAATTAACCCTTGCTGTAGTTACACGATGTTAGGTTCCATATTAGGAGCTACCACCCAGGAAAAAGATCTAGGCATCATAGTGGATAATACTTTAAAATCGTCAGCTCAGTGTGCTGCAGCAGTCAAAAAAAGCAAACAGAATGTTAGGAATTATTAGGAAGGGAATGGTTAATAAAACGAAGGATGTCATAATGCCTCTGTATCGCTCCATGGTGAGACCGCACCTTGAATACTGTGTACAATTCTGGTCGCCACATCTCAAAAAAGATATAGTTGCGATGGAGAAGGTATAGAGAAGGGCAACCAAAATGATAAAGGGGATGGAACAGCTCCCCTATGAGGAAAGGCTGAAGAGGTTAGGGCTGTTCAGCTTGGAGAAGGGACGGCTGAGGGGGGATATGATAGAGGTCTTTAAGATCATGAGAGGTCTTGAACGAGTAGATGTGACTCGGTTATTTACACTTTCGAATAATAGAAGGACTAGGGGGCATTCCATGAAGTTAGCAAGTACCACATTTAAGACTAATCGGAGAAAATTCTTTTTCACTCAATGCACAATAAAGCTCTGGAATTTGTTGCCAGAGGATGTGGTTAGTGCAGTTAGTGTAGCTGGGTTCAAAAAAGGTTTGGATAAGTTCTTGGAGGAGAAGTCCATTAATGGCTATTAATCAATTATACTTAGGGAACAGCCACTGCTATTAATTGCATCAGTAGCATGGGATTTTCTTAGTGTTTGGGTAATTGCCAGGTTCTTATGGCCTGGTTTGGCCTCTGTTGGAAGCAGGATGCTGGGCTTGATGGACCCTTGGTCTGACCCAGCATGGCAATTTCTTATGTTCTTATGTAGTACTACCTCCTATTCCCCTCAAATCATTCTAGAGGTAGCAAGTTAGGGGAGGTCATTTCTTTGTATCATAGTTTCCAAATGTTGGTAGTTTTAGTTACAGAAAGTATATGCTGTTTCCAAATGCTGGCTCTTTGGCAGCAATTCTTGGTATTGCGTGGGAAAGGTCTGACACTGTTAATCACACAGTCTCATGTGCTTTGGGAACTGAATCACTTTGGAGCTGGGATCTTCATGAGCCAGAGCCTTTTCTGCTAAGGTTAAGTCCATTTTTGGTTGTTATCTGTGCTTAGAAGTAGGGCATTATATTTGCCAAAACTAGTGCACTGTCTGTTAAAAAGAAGCACAACTGAAATAGAAATTCCAGCAGACAACTCAGTTGAGTTGTCTGCTGGAATTATTGATATTGTGTTTGGAGAGTTATATAGTTTTTTGTTAGACTCTGTATATTGAATTTTGTTACACTCTGTACATTGCACTTGTGCTAGATATTGAATCTGCTCTGCTGGAGTCATTTAGGGAAAAACGGAGAAAAAAATCATGATTTCTATTACTTCAGCAGCATCCCAGCAGAGTTAAAGTCCTTATTCCTTGCACACTGCTAAAAGTTGAATAACCAGACCAGTTAATTAAGGGTGTGATCCACTCTCTAGCAATGTTAATGCTGGCTGCAAAAAAAAAAAACAAAACTCCTAGCTCACCTGTGCTCCGACTGAGTGAAATTTTCTCCCTCTCAATGGGTGTGTAACAAAAAAACCTGAGAATCTGCAGTTCCTACCAGAAAAAGGAAAAAGAAAATCTTAAGCTGCTTGGTCTCTCCAAGTGAGATGACACAATCTGTCAGAATCCTAGTAAAGCAACACAATAGCTCTGCTTTCAGTCTGTTCATTCATGCAGAAAACAAAAGAAAGAACAAAACATTTGCTTCCTGACTTACAGTTTGTAGCTAAACAACCAACATATTACTTCTAATAAGGCATAATTTGTTTTATACTGCTGCGATCCCGGTCGCGGCTCCCCCGACCGGATTTTTACCTCTGCTGCTGGTCCCGACATTCAGCCAGTCCCTCCGGCGCCATTCTGGGCCTGTACAGGCCTTTCTCCGCTGCGGCGATTCCACGAGGGAGATGCCGTCGACTCGAGTTCTCTGGCCTAGCCCTGCCCATCCAGTACATGCACACGTGCGAAGAGGCAGCTTTTAAAGCTGCAGGCACGGCAAACCTCGGCCGGCCCCCGGAGTGAGGTCAGATGCTGGCAGGGTATATAAACCCAGACCCTGCTCCTGAAGATCGCCTTGCAATGAGGTTCACTCCGGTGTGAGTATCTAGTTGCTGTTCCATTCCTGCTCCAGGCTTGATCCTGCTTCCGTTCCTGCTCCAACCTTGATCCTGATCCTGCTTCTGTTCTGGTTCCAGCCTCTATTCCTGACCCATCGGCCTGTCTTCCTGGTTCTGATCTGGTTTGTCTTCTGGTCATTCTCTGTCTGCCTCCAGCCCTGATCCTTGGACTGTTCCACCGACCTGCACCTTCTTCACTGTGATGTCTGGACTCGTCCCCGGGAGACTTCGCCAAAGTCCCAGTGGCTCGGGTTCTCACGGGCTCCTCCCAGGGGAACCTTGGGCTTTCAAGGGTGAAGCCAACCACTGGTCTCCCAGCATCTTCCACCTCTTGACCACTCTTCTACTGCGGAGACCTTCCATTCTTCTTCCACTGGCCAGCCCAAGGGTCCATGGCTCCTAAGTTTGCAAGGCCATGGACCCGGCGGATATTTCTGAACTACAGGCCATTCCAGGAATGACACAGAGTCCTCAACAACAGCACTGTCTGGATGTCCTGGCAGCCAAAGTGGAATGATTAGCCAATCACCTGGATGCTCATCCACCAGAGGCACCACCGATACATCCAGTAGGCCCCGCTCCTAAGCACTCAGCTCCCACATAGTTGCCAGTACCACCACGCTACTCAGGCGAGGCCAAACACTTTTCTTCTTAAACCAGTGTTATATACTTCTGCTTGTTTTTGGTTAATAAGATATTTTATTTTTAGTTCTTTGTAATTGTTTCACATTTGAAGCTCTGTCAATGTTCAATGTAATTGCTTTCATTTACTGAAGCACTGTTTCTGTTCAATGTAAACCGAACTGATTTGTAAACCCTTACAAGAATTTCGGTATATAAAACAGTTAAATAAATAAATAAATAAATAAATAAATATACAGTTCGCCCTGCTACCAAACCAGTTCCGGACCAACTCCGTGAAGGTTGCCTATATTCTCTCATTGCTAGATGGGAAGGCCCTGTCCTGGGCTTCGCCATTGTGGGAGCACAATGACCCCATGCTGGGCAACTTTCAACAGTTTATCCTTAACTTTAAACACATATTCGATGAACCAACACACCACTCTACGGCAACTACAGAGCTAATACAACTTCGCCAAGGATCTCGTTCATTGGCGAATTATTACTTTTATTTATTTATTTTATTTTTAATTTTTTATATACTGACATTCTTGGATAATATACAAATCATACCGGTGTACATTAAAATAGGAGATGCAGGAAAAAAAGTTACCTTTGTCAAATACATTTAACATTAATAACAATGAAAATTGTTAACAAGGGATAAGAACTATGCCATTGAATTCCGGACTCTGGCTTCGGAGTTGGGCTGGCGGGAGGATAGCCTGAGAGGTATATTCCTAGACGGATTGGCGGCATGGATAAAAGACTTTGGAGCTGGGATCTTCATGAGCCAGAGCCTTTTCTGCTAAAGTTAAGTCCATTTTTGGTTGTTATCTGTGCTTAGAAGTAGGGCATTATATTTGCCAAAACTAGTGCACTCTCTGTTAAAAAGAAGCACAACTGAAATATAAATTTGGGAGTGCTGTTAGTCTGCTTTATCTGTTCCAGCCATTAGTTCAAAGCAGACACTTCCTCCTCAGCCAGTGTTTGTGGGGGAGGCAGTAATTGGATTAAGATTGCAAGAGTCTCATGTGCTTTGGGAACTGAATCTCTTTGGAGCTGGGATCTTCATGAGCCAGAGCCATTTCTGCTAAAGTTGTCCATTTTTTGTTATCTGTGCTTAGATGTAGGGCATTATATTTGCCAAAACTAGTGCACTGTCTGTTAAAAAGAAGCACCACTGAAATAGAAATTTGGGAGTGCTGTTAGTCTGATTTACCTGTTCCAGCCATTAGTTCAAAGCAGACCCTTTCTCCTCAGCCAGTGTTTGTGGGGGAGGCAGTAATTGGATTAAGATTGCTAGAGTCTCATGTGCTTTGGGAACTGAATCTCTTTGGAGCTGGGATCTTCATGAGCCAGAGCCTTTTCTGCTAAAGTTAAGTCCAGTTTTGGTTGTTATCTGTGCTTAGAAGTAGGGCGTTATATTTGCCAAAACGAGTGCACTGTCTGTTAAAAAGAAGCACAACTGAAATAGAAATTTGGGAGTGCTGTTAGTCTGCTTTACCTGTTCCAGCCATTAGTTCAAAGCAGACTATTCTTCCTCAGCCAGTGTTGGTGGGAGAGGCAGTAATTGGATTAAGATTGCTAGAGTCTCATGTGCTTTGGGAACTGAATCACTTTGGAGCTGGGATCTTCATGAGCCAGAGCCTTTTCTGCTAAGGTTAAGTCCATTTTTGGTTGTTATCTGTGCTTAGAAGTAGGGCATTATATTTGCCAAAACTAGTGCACTGTCTGTTAAAAAGAAGCACAACTGGTGTCTAATGATCTGAAGTCGGCGAAACAATGTGACAAGGCGATAGCTAAAGCCAGAAGAATGCTGGGCTGCATAGAGAGAGGAATATCGAGTAAGAAAAGGGAAGTGATTATCCCCTTGTACAGGTCCTTGGTGAGACCTCACCTGGAGTATTGTGTTCAGTTCTGGAGACCGTATCTCCGAAGAGACAGAGACAAGATGGAGGCGGTCCAGAGAAGGGTGACCAAAAAGGTGGAAGGTCTTCATCAAATGACTTATGAGGAGAGATTGAAGAATCTAAATATGTACACCCTGGAGGAAAGGAGGAGCAGAGGTGATATGATACAGACTTTCAGATACTTGAAAGGTTTTAATGATCCAAAGACAATGACAAACCTTTTCCGTAGGAAAAAAATCAGCAGAACCAGGGGTCACAATTTGAAGCTCCAGGGAGGAAGATTCAGAACCAATGTCAGGAAGTATTTCTTCACGGAGAGGGTGGTGGATGCCTGGAATGCCCTTCCGAAGGAAGTGGTGAAGACCAGAACTGTGAAGGACTTCAAAGGGGCGTGGGATAAACACTGTGGATCCATAAAATCAAGAGGCCGTCAATAAAGAGTGGGTGGCTAGCCAGAATGACGGCTACTGCCTGGAGACAATACCCTTATTCAATAAACATACACATGGTTACTGTGACTCCAACATCGCTCTAAGCTACAACAGCAAGAGGAAATGTGGAAAAAAGGATTCGCACTCACAAAGTGGGGAGTAGCTGGCTTGTTATGGCGGTTACTACCCCAAACCAAATAAGCCTGATACTTCACTTTCAATGCATATCCAGCATAGCTCTCTGCTTCAACGGCAGGGGAGAAGAAAAACTGATACTTCACGCATATCCAGCATAGCTCTCTGCTTCAACGGCAGGGGAGAAGAAAAACTGATACTTCACGCATATCCAGCATAGCTCCCTGCTTCAACCGCAGGGGAGAAGAAAAACTGATACTTCACGCATATCCAGCATAGCTCTCTGCTTCAACAGCAGGGGAGAAGAAAAACTGATACTTCACGCATATCCAGCATAGCTCTCTGCTTCAACAGCAGGGGAGAAGAAAAAAGGATTTGCACTCACAAAGCGGGGAGTAGCTGGCTTGTTACGGCGGTTACTACCCCAAACCAAATAAGCCTGATACTTCACTTTCAATGCATATCCTGCTTCAACGGCAGGGGAGAAGAAAAACTGATACTTCACGCATATCCAGCATAGCTCTCTGCTTCAACGGCAGGGGAGAAGAAAAACTGATACTACAAGCATATCCAGCATAGCTCCCTGCTTCAATGGCAGGGGAGAAGAAAAACAACCAATAAGGGCTGAATAACACAGTCTGGGTAAAACAAATAAGCATGGGTGTAGCTTGCTTATTGCGGCGGTTACTTCCCCTACTACCCATAACTAATCAAGCTTGATATTTCACTTGGTTGCAGCTCCATCACTGCTCTCTACATTAATGGTGGGGGTGTAAGGGAAATAGAACCAAAGAGCTAAGAGAAACAGATAAGTATGAGAAAAAAATGTGAAGCTTGCTGGGCAGACTGGATGGGCCGTTTGGTCTTCTTCTGCCGTCATTTCTATGTTTCTATAACTGAAATAGAAATTTGGGAGTGCTGTTAGTCTGCTTTACCTGTTCCAGCCATTAGTTCAAAGCAGACCCTTCCTCCTCAGCCAGTGTTTGTGGTGGAGGCAGTAATTGGATTAAGATTGCTAGAGTCTCATGTGCTTTGGGAACTGAATCACTTTGGAACTGGGATCTTCATGAGCCAGAGCCTTTTCTGCTAAAGTTAAGTCCATTTTTTGTTATCTGTGCTTAGAAGTAGGGCATTATATTTGCCAAAACTAGTGCACTGTCTGTTAAAAAGAAGCACAACTGAAATAGAAATTTGGGAGTGCTGTTAGTCTGCTTTACCTGTTCCAGCCATTAGTTCAAAGCAGACCCTTCCTCCTCAGCCAGTGTTTGTGGGGGAGGCAGTAATTGGATTAAGATTGCTAGAGTCTCATGTGCTTTGGGAACTGAATCACTTTGGAGCTGGGATCTTCATGAGCCAGAGCCTTTTCTGCTAAAGTTAAGTCCATTTTTTGTAGTTATCTGTGCTTAGAAGTAGGGCATTATATTTGCCAAAACTAGTGCACTCTCTGTTAAAAAGAAGCACAACTGAAATAGAAATTTGGGAGTGCTGTTAGTCTGCTTTACCTGTTCCAGCCATTAGTTCAAAGCAGACCCTTCCTCCTCAGCCAGTGTTTGTGGGGGAGGCAGTAATTGGATTAAGATTGCTAGAGTCTCATGTGCTTTGGGAACTGAATCACTTTGGAGCTGGGATCTTCATGAGCCAGAGCATTTTCTGCTAAAGTTAAGTCCATTTTTTGTTGTTATCTGTGCTTAGAAGTAGGGCATTATATTTGCAAAAACTAGTGCACTGTCTGTTAAAAAGAAGCACAACTGAAATAGAAATTTGGGAGTGCTGTTAGTCTGCTTTACCTGTTCCAGCCATTAGTTCAAGGCAGAAAGGAGACACTATTACCTGCAGCAGAGGGACCCAGGGGTAAGCGCTGCTTGCTCTTATGGTAAAGATCTACCCCAGCTGATTGAACTGACTGCTTTGGTTTCACTGAGGCAGAAAAGAGACGCTATTACCTGCAGCAGAGGGACCCGGTGGTAAGCGCTGCTTGCTCCTACGGTAAAGATCTACCCCAGCTGATTGAACGGACTGCTTTGGTTTCACTGAGGCAGAAAAGAGACGTTATTACCTGCAGCAGAGGGACCGGGGGGTAAGTACTGCTTGCTACTACGGTAAAGATCTACCCCAACTGATTGAACTGACTGCTTTGGTTTCACTGAGGCAGAAAAGCGACATTATTACCTGCAGCAGAGGTACCCGGGGGTAAGCGCTGCTTGCTCCTACGGTAAAGTTCTACCCCAGCTGACTCCTTGATTGAGGGGCATGGCCTGAGCCCGGAAATGGACTACAAATCAAACTGACTGCTTTGGTTTCACTGAGGCAGAAAGGAGACGCTATTACCTGCAGCAGAGGGACCCGGGGGTAAGCGCTGCTTGCTCCTATGGTAAAGATCTACCCCATTTGATTGAACTGACTGCTTTGGTTTCACTGAGGCAGAAAAGAGACGTTATTACCTGCAGCAGAGGGACCCGGGGGTAAGCGCTGCTTGCTCCTATGGTAAAGATCTACCCCAGCTGATTGAACTGATTGCTTTGGTTTCACTGAGGCAGAAAAGAGACGTTATTACCTGCAGCAGAGGGACCCGAGGGTAAGCACTGCTTGCTTCTACGGTAAAGATCTACCCCAGCTGATTGAACTGACTGCTTTGGTTTCACTGAGGCAGAAAAGAGACGTTATTACCTGCAGCAGAGGGACCCGGGGGTAAGCGCTGCTTGCTCCTACGGTAAAGATCTACCCCAGCTGATTCCTTGATTGAGGGGCGTGGCCTGAGCCCGGAAACGGACTATAAATTCAAGCCATAAGCGGCGCGCAGCAGAGCCGGCGAGCTGCTAAAGCCGCGCGCGTTTAAGGGGCGCGAGGCTAAGCTCGTAGGACTTAGCCGAGCTTCGCCGGTATTTGCCGTGTTTGCCTGGAAATTGTTCGATTAAAGATTTACCTCAGGTAGGATTGTTAAATGTTTTGTGTCTTCTTTCAAAAAGCCTCCAACAAGTGATTCTCTTTTTATTATATGCATTGTTCCATTCTGCTCAGTATAAGTCCTGGTTAAGTTATTTTCCTTTCAGTATTTTGATATAAATATGCCACACACCAAACGGAAGGCCAAGTTAAGGCCTCCAGTTGGAGTGACTATGGCAGATTCCGGACAGAGAACTGTAACAGAATGGATAGACTCTAACTTAAATACCCCTGTAGGACAGACCGTTGGAGGAGAAGCATTAGAACGGAATGCCCCCTCCCAGGCCCTAGAAACATCTTTAAGTCCAGGGGCGCCAGATACGCCACCTCCCCCTGGAGGAGCGGAAGGTTTCACTTCAGTAAATCCAGGGGATCTGCAGATGGAGTCCCAAAGATCTAGTGAGCGGGTGAATGAGTCCGTATATTCTGCTAAGGAGACAGATATATCTGTGCAATTAGGACATCTGAGTGTGTTAGAAAAATCTGTGCCGACCCCAAAAGAAACAAGTACCCCTAAGACTTTTGTATCATCGGTAGAAAAACAGGATAGTATTGAAGTGTTAATAAAAACGGATTCTCAAATTAAAAAACCAGTAAATATAACGTTAGAAAGTTTGTGGAACTATTTAGTGAAATTAGATGACTCAATTAATAAATTAACTGGTGCAGTTTTGAAAACAACTAATTCGCCGGTACAAAATACCCTCGAACTAGAGAAACAAAATAAAGAAATTAGCACACTGACTACACGTGTTTCTCAGATTGAAAAAGTTCAGAGCTATCAGGTTACAGCAGAAGGAAATATAAATAAGAGATTAGAAATTCTTGAAAACTCTATAAGATCCCTAAATTTAAGGGTAAATAACTTTCCAATTTTAAATAAAATAGACTCAGTGGAATTATTTAGGGAATATATGTTGCAGATATTAAAAATACCAGAGAAATGTTTACCAGTTATTGTGAAAGCTTTTTATTTGGGGATCATGAAGAAAGTGTTAAGAGAAGAACAACTTGTAGAGAGTGCTAAAGAAAAAGAAAAGGAAAAATTAGAAATAGAGGTAGTTCAAAATAGTTCTATAAACTTATCTGATTTACTGCAAAAGTCTCAACAAGACTTGGTTATTAAAGAATGAGGAACATTACTAATTCAGTTTGCCTTTGCAACTGATAAGGAAAACATTTTGAAATCCTTTTTTCGAAATCGATTAAGTACTTTCTATGGGGAAAGAGTATGGATCTTTCCAGATCTAGTTAAGACGACTCAGTTACGCAGAAAGAAATTCCTATCTTATAGGAAAGAAGTAATAGATAAAGGTGGATATTTTATTTTAAAATATCCATGCAAGTGCACTGTTAAGTTAGATGGGAATAGTTATACATTCACAGAGCCAGTAGGTCTTAGGGATCTCCTAGCAGGAAAATGATCGGCCTATATGATTAGAAGAGTATTGACAAAGCATTTTTCCTTGACTAATGTTTTTATAATCCGTTCAAATGTCTTGAGACTCACTTGAATTTCCTTAAGTATAATAATGACTGAACTGTAATGTTTAATGTTAGGTTGAAAATTTTTTTCCTGTTTCTAATTAAGGACTCAGTCATTATGAGATTTCTTAAATGTTTTGTTTATTGTAAACATTTTGAAAAAGTAATAAATAAAGAATTAAAAAAAAAAAAAAAAGATTGCTAGAGTCTCATGTGCTTTGGGAACTGAATCACTTTGGAACTGGGATCTTCATGAGCCAGAGCCTTTTCTGCTAAAGTTAAGTCCATTTTTGGTTGTGCTTAGAAGTAGGGCATTATATTTGCCAAAACTAGTGCACTGTCTGTTAAAAGAAGCACAACTGAAATAGAAATTTGGGAGTGCTGTTAGTCTGCTTTACCTGTTTGACACCCTCCCACCCTACCCCTCTACCCACCCACCCCTAGGTTTGTGTTTCTTATATAACCTGCCTAAATTCATAAATGGCAACAAGGTAAATTAGTATTTCCATAATTGCTATGCATTAGACAAATTACCAAAATGAGGTCTATCCAATGCAACTGTTGTGGAGCCTTTATATTGAGGGTAATCATATGGAAACTTAAGGCTTGCCCCATTTGTTCACCACTCTTTACCTTGGAAAAGGAGCTGGCTGAAGGTAAAGCTAAATTAGCTTCAATAAAGAAAGTCTCAGCCACGGTACATTATTCAGAAATTAATTTCCCATTACCACTGAATAACCTAAAGTCAAGGAAAAAGAGATTTACTGTGGGCTCAGGTAGGATAAGACCGGTGACCCACAGACACCCATTATTGACAGCTGTGCAGCCCTCAACTCTACCCCCCCCCCCCCCCCCCACTCACACAAGGCATTGAGAAGCTTAAAAAACAGTATTACAGTGGGCTCGGGAAGAATTAGACCTGTGATCTGGAGACACAAACTGTATCAAGTGCAAAAAGTACAAAATGCCTTCTCTGTATTAAATACTGAAGAAGTTCTTGAGGAAAAAATTGAAATGTTATCTGAAAAGAGAGAAAAAAGCCCAATGCATACAGAAATTCCAGATCAGAAACCAAAGGAAAAAGCTCACTGTGATGGATGACTGCCATCAGAGGCACTAATCCTTTCCCTTGCACAAAGGCAAGTTCTGCAGTTCAAAAACACAAACTTTGATGAAATGGGAAAGTACCTGAAGGAAGAACTAAAAGGCTGGGAGAATGTGGGAGATGTGGATCAACAGTGGACCAATCTAAAAGGAGCAATTGCAAAGTCAACTAATCTATATGTTAGAAAAGTAAAGAAAAGCAAAAGAAAAATGAAACCTATCTGGTTCTCAAAGGAGGTGGCTGACAAAATAAAGGCTAAAAGAACGGCGTTCAAGAAATACAAAAGATCCCAAAGAGAGGAGCACAAAGAAGAATATCTGGTAGAACTGAGGGAGACAAAGAAATTAATCAAGAGAGCAAAAAGTCAAGCAGAAGAGAGGATTGCCAAGGAAGTAAAGAGAGGTGACAAAACATTTTTCAGATACATCAATGAAAAGAGAAAAGTTCAAAGTAGTATAGTGAAATTGAAAGGTGGAAAGGATCAATGTGTGGAGAGAGACGAAGAAATAGCAGAAATATTAAACGAATACTTCTGTTCTGTGTTCACTAAGGAGGACCCTGGAGAAGGACCGTCCCTAGTTAACAAGATACTGGAGGGGAGTGGAGTAGATGTAACTCCATTTACAGAAGAAAATGAATGGGATGAGCTGGGGAAACTGAAAGTAGACAAGCCATGGGACCTGATGAGGTTCATCCCAGGATACTGAGGGAGCTCAGAGATGTGCTGGCGGGTCCGCTGTGTGACCTGTTCAATAGATCCCTAGAAACGGGAGTGGTGCCAAGTGATTGGAGAAGAGCTGTGGTGGTTCCGCTTCACAAGAGTGGAAACAGAGAGGAGGCTGGTAACTACAAACCGGTTAGCCTCACTTCGGTGGTGGGAAAAGTAATGGAGTCACTGTTGAAAGAGAAAATAGTGAACTATCTACAGTCAGGAGAATTGCTGGACCAGAGGCAGCATGGATTCACCAGGGGAAGATCCTGTCAGACAAATCTGATTGACTTTTTTGACTGGGTAGCCAAGGAATTGGATCGAGGAAGAGCGCTCGATGTCATCTACTTGGATTTCAGCAAAGCTTTTGATATGGTCCCGCACAGGAGACTGGTGAATAAAATGAGAAGCTTAGGAGTGAGTGCCGAGGTGGTGACCTGGATTGCAAACTGGTTGACGGACAGAAGACAATGTGTGATGGTAAATGGAGCTCTCTCTGAAGAGAGGGAGGTTTTAAGTGGTGTACCACAAGGATCGGTTTTGGGACCGGTCCTGTTCAATATATTTGTGAGCGACATTGCGGACGGGATAGGAGGTAAGGTTTGTCTTTTTGCGGATGACACTAAGATCTGCAACAGAGTAGACACGCCGGAAGGAGTGGAGAGAATGAGACAGGATTTAAGGAAGCTGGAAGAGTGGTCGAAGATATGGCAGCTGAGATTCAATGCCAAGAAGTGCAGAGTCATGCATATGGGGAGTGGAAATCCGAATGAACTGTATTCGATGGGGGGAGAAAGGCTGATGTGCACGGAGCAGGAGAGAGACCTTGGGGTGATAGTGTTTAATGATATGAAGTCTGCGAAACAATGCGACAAGGCGATAGCAAAAGCCAGAAGAATGATGGGCTGCATAGAAAGAGGAATATCGAGTAAGAAAAGGGAAGTGATTATCCCCTTGTACAGGTCCTTGGTGAGGCCTCACCTGGAGTACTGTGTTCAGTTCTGGAGACCGTATCTACTAGGGATGTGCAGAGCAAAAGTTTATGTTCATAAGTCCATAAGTCGAAAGGGGGTCCCATTTGCGGTCAATATGGACATATGGAGAATTCCATAAGTTGAGTCTATGTCCATACGTGCAAATAAAAATTTAAACCCCTCACCCTCTTTAATCCCCCCCCCCCCAAGACTTACCAAAACTCCCTGGTGGTACAGCAGGGAGTCAGGACGCCATTTCTGAACTCCTTTGCGAGGAGCACGTGACGATCGCGCGGGGAATCACGTGACTCCGCGTCACGTCGGAGTGACGCGGCGTCACGAGATTCCCCACGCGATCGCTCCGGGGGACCCTCGTTGCACCCAAAAGGAACTTTTGGCCAGCTTGGGGGGCCTCCTGACCACCCCCTGCTAGGGGGTGGGTTTATCCACTCTCCCTTCCTGAGACACAAGCCATGTCAAAATACATCTCCGAGAACCTTGCTCGTGGATTCATTCGACTGTCCAAGTCTCCAGCTGGGGCCAAGTTCTTCTTTGTAGGGAAGAAGAACAGATCTCTTTGCCCCTGCATTGATTATAGAGGATTAAACGCCATCACCCAGTGAGATCTCTATCCGCTACCCCTGATTCCAGAACTTCTTGATCGTTTACAGGGGGCTAAGGTATTCACCAAGCTCGACCTTCATGGAGCCTACAATTTGGTACGCAACCATCCTGGGGATGAATGGAAGACTGCTTTCAATACCTGAGATGGACATTATGAGTACCTGGTGATACCCTTTGGGTTGTGCAATGCCCCTACAGTCTTTCAACACTTAATGAATGAAGTACTGCGAGAGATGCTACACTCTTCCATCATTGTCTTCCTCGATGATGTGTTGATTTACTCCAAAGACCTAAACGTCCATCGTCAACATGTGAGACAAGTGCTACAAATTCTAAGGGAGAATCGTCTGTTTGCAAAATTGGAAAAATGCCTCTTCAAGCAAGAATCGCTTCCCTTCTTAGGGTATATCGTCTCAGCTACAGGATTCCAGATGGACCCAGATAAAGTATCCGCCATTCGAGAATGGCCCCATCCTATGGGAATAAAAGCCCTTCAACGTTTTCTGGGATTCGCTAACTTCTACAGGCAATTTATCCCACATTACTCCCGAAAGGTGGACCCCCTCACAGCCCTTACAAGAAAAGAGGCAGATGCCAAGAACTTGTCCCTGGAAGCATGCCGGGCATTCGAAGGCTTGAAGGAGGCCTTTCTAGTAGATACATGTTTACACTACCCAGATCCTCTGCAACATTCATTGTAGAAGTGGATGCATTCGATCTCACTGTAGGCACCTTTCTCAGCCAATTCTCCAGTAAAGGGAAAGTACTTCCATGCTCTTAATTTTCCCGCAGGTTTTCGGCGGCAGAGAAAAACTACGGGATCGGGGCCAAGGAACTACTGCCCATCAAACTGGCGTTTGAGGAATAGAGACAGTGGTTGGAAGGGGCTCAACATCCTATTGTAGTATATACTGACCACAAAAATCTGGGGTTCTTATGCCGGGCCCAGCGCTTGAATCCTAGACAAGCCCGTTGGTCCCTCTTCTTCAGTCACTTTAACTTCTCGTTACGCTATCGACCAGCGACCAAAAATGTACGAGCAGATGCCTTATCTCGTATCACAGAACTGGAGGAGGAGGATAAACCACCCCACTATATCCTTGACCCTGCAAGAGTTAATGTGGCAAGCACCACCATCAACCCGGGAGACAGGACCATAGTGCCACTTCAGCTTCGGAAGAAGGTTCTAACTTGGGCCCATGATTCCCTCACTGCTGGACATGCTGGGAGAACTAAAACTCTAGAACTCTTGACTCAGTACTATTTGTGGCCTCACATGAGGCAAGATGTCAATCTGTATGTCAGTTCCTGTCCCACTTGTGCAAAGCAGAATCCTATTCCAGGTCACCCATGGGGCCTTCTCCAGCCCCTGCCAATCCCTGTGGAGCCATGGAAACATCTTTCCACAGACTTCATAGTGGACCTGCCCTCCTCTGAAGGGAAGACGGTTATTTGGGTTACCGTGGACCGTTTCTCTAAAATGGCCCACTTTGTTCCCATACCCAAATTGCCCTCAGCTCCAGAGTTGGCCCTACTGTTCATGCAGCACATCTTTCGGGTTCACGGTCTGCCTTTGCATATTGTGTCAGATAGAGGTCCACAATTCACTGGAAGATACTGGAGGGCGTTGTGCAAAAAATTTGGGGTTCAGTTGGACCTCACACCAGTATTTCACCCACAAAGCAACGGACAAGTGGAGCACACCAATCGTACATTGAAGGCTTTCCTGTGAACCTTTGCCACTAGAGTCAGAATAATTGGGTGTCCCTATTACTATGGGCTGAGTTCTCGTACAACAACCATACACACTCTTCCACGGGGAAGTCCCCATTCCTGCTGGTAAATGGAAGACAACCCAAGATACCTTTGCCACTGCCGGTAACAGTCCCATCTCCAGTGGCTCAAATAACTGCCCAGCAGCTTCATGTTCTCTGGAACATAATTCAAAAGAAGCTTCAGCACACAGCAGCAATAGCAAAGAAATTTGCCAATCATCATGGTCATCCAGCTCCAGTCTTCCTGCCAAGAGACAAGGTTTGGTTGAGCACCAAAAATATTCATCTTCATCTACCTTCCAGATGCCTGGCACCTAAGTACTTCGGACCCTTCAGAGTAGCAGAGAGAGTGGGTGCAGTATCTTACCGGCTACGGTTGCCGTCTACTCTGAGAATTCATAATATATTCCACATTTCCCTCCTCAAACCAAGTTTCATCGCATTCCACCTGATCCCTTGGAGATACCGTCTATGGCTGAGATGGTCTATCTGGTTTGAGAAGTATAAGATGTCCAATTCTATCACCGAAGATGGAAGTATCTTCTCTCTTGGGAGGGATGTGGTCCTGAAGACAATACCTGGGAACCTGCTCGTAACATCCTGGACAAACCACTTCTTCATCAGTTCCACCTGGATCATCCTGGGAAGCCCGGTCCTCCGAGGAGGGGGCGTAAGAGGGGGGTACTGTTGCAATCCGCTCTTACCTCTGCTGCTGGCCCTGACGTTCAGCCGGTCCCTCCGGCGCCATTCTGGGCCTGCACAGGCCTTTCCCCGCCGCGGTATCTCCACGAGGGAGACACCATCGAGTTCTCCGGCCTGGCCCTGCTCATCCAGTACGCACGCGCACGAAGAGGAAGCTTTTAAAGCTGCAGGCACGGGAAACCTCGGCCAGCCCCCGGAGTGATGTCAGACGCCAGCAGGGTATTTAAACCCAGGCCCTGCTCCAGAAGATCGCCTTGCAATGAGGTTCACTCCAATGTGAGTATCTAGTTGCAGTTCCGTTCCTGCTCTAGCCTTGATCCTGAGCCTGCTTCCGTTACGGTTCCAGCCTCTAATCCTGACCCATTGGTCAGTCTTCCTGCTTCTGATCCAGTTTGTCTTCTGGTCATTCTCTGTCTGCCTCCAGCCTGATCTTCGGATCACCGACCTGCACCTTCTTCACTGTGACGTCTGGACTCGTCCCCGGGAGACTTTGCCTAAGTCCCAGCAGATCGGGTTCTCACAGGCTGCTCCCAGGGGTGCCTCGGGCTTCCAAGGGTGAAACCAACCACTGGTCTCCCGGCATCTTCCACCTCCCATCCACTCTTCTATTGTGGAGATTTTCCATTCTTCTTCCACTGGCCTGCTGAAGGGTCCACGACTCCTAACATATACTGTATGTAACATTTTTATTTTTACTACTCTGTTATGATGTATTGTGTCGTTTTAAGATTGTAAACCGATGTGAAGATTAAGTCCATACTAGGGATGTGAATCGTTTTCCATATCGTCTTAACGATAGAAATCGTGTGGCAGGGCAAGAAAATCGTCTTAGGCACGATTTTTTAGTTAAAAAATCGTTAAAAATCGTTTTTTTCCGATTAGTGCGCACTAACTGGGAGTTAGTGCGCACTAACTGAAAATGATACAATTTGACACTTTTCAGGTCAGTTAAGGTCAGTTTAGGAATGAATATGTATTCCTATTGGCTGCCCTCTTATTTATTCATGTTACCAAGTTTCCTACTGACAGTATATGGGGGATGGGAAATGGAAACAGTTGGTAGCTTGACAAAACAAGTAATGTGATCAGTCAATGTGACTAGAACTTGTGCCCTAACCCTGATACCAGGGGTATTGTGATCTTCCTGCACACAGTGCCCTATCCCTATTAATACCAGGAGTGTTGTGATCTTCCTGCACACAGTGCCCTATCCCTAATACCAGGGGTGTTGTGATCTTCCTGCACACAGTGCCCTATTCCTGATACTGGGGGTGTTGTGATCTTCCTGCACACAGTGCCCTATTCCTGATACCGGGGGTGTTGTGATCTTCTTGCACACATCCCGGTATCAGGGATAGGGCACTGCATGCAGGAAGATCACAACACTCCTGGTATTAATAGGGATAGGGCACTGCATGCAGGAAGATCACAACACTCCTGGTATTAATAGGGATAGGGCGCTGGATGCAGGAAGATCACAACACCCCTGGTATCAGGGATAGGGCACTGTGTGCAGGAAGATCACAATACCCCGGAGGAGTGAGGGTCAGGCAGCTCCCCCCTGTCTGTGAAGCCAGCCTCTCACTAGTAATGCAGGGAGGGAGCTGTCTCAGACTTCACCATCCTCCCCCCCCCCTCACCCACACACCATTCACTAGCTGGGACATGGGGGAAGTCAGGAGTGAGGGTCAGGCAGCTCCCCCCTGTCTGCGAAGCCAGCCTCTCACTAGTAATGCAGGGAGGGAGCTGTCTCAGACTTCACCATCCTCCCCCCCCCCCCTCACCCACACACCATTCACTAGCTGGGACATGGGGGAAGTCAGGAGTGAGGGTCAGGCAGCTCCCCCCTGTCTGCGAAGCCAGCCTCTCACTAGTAATGCAGGGAGGGAGCTGTCTCAGACTTCACCATCCTCCCCCCCCCCCCTCACCCACACACCATTCACTAGCTGGGACATGGGGGAAGTCAGGAGTGAGGGTCAGGCAGCTCCCCCCTGTCTGTGAAGCCAGCCTCTCACTAGTAATGCAGGGAGGGAGCTGTCTCAGACTTCACCATCCTCCCCCCCCCCCCCCCCCCCCACCCACACACCATTCACTAGCTGGGACATGGGGGAAGTCAGGAGTGAGGGTCAGGCAGCTCCTCCCTGTCTGTGAAGCCAGCCTCTCACTAGTAATGCAGGGAGGGAGCTGTCTCAGACTGGTATCAGGGTTAGGGCACTGTGTGCAGGAAGATCACAACACTCCTGGTATTAATAGGGATAGGGCACTGTAAGAGATGACTGTAGTAGATTGAATAAAGATCTGATGTTTCTGCTCTCCTCACACCAAACAAAAACAACACACAAGCAGAGAAGCCCTTCTTACAAAGCTGAGCTAGTGAGTTAAGTAGGAGGAAAAGTAAACATACTGGTGCCAGTGTGGCTACTTAAAAAATACACTTACCAACAATCAATTACATATATTTGAACTGTGTACAGTTCCAGCCAGGACCACCTTTCTAAAATGCACAGTGATTGGCAAATTCAACATGCACTAGCATTTCAGGTGCCTGCTAACAAAAATAATAAACAAACAAGTTCTAGTCGCGTGAGTGCTGATCATTACATTACTTTTTTTGTCAAGCTTCCAACTGTTTCCATTTCACATCCCCCCAACCATATTGGTAACATCAATAGATAAGAGCACAGCCAGCCAATAGGAATACATACATACATATTCATTCCTAAGTGACCTTTACTGACCTGGGAAGTGTGAACACTTTGTTTCATTTTCTGTTGGTGTTCGTTAGTTTCCAGTTCCATTTCCCATCCCCCCAACCATCACCTCAGTGGTAACCTTGGTAACATCAATAGATAAGAGGGCAGCCAGCCAATAGGAACACATATTCATTCCTAACTGACCTTCAGTGACCTGGAAAGTGTTTATTTGTATCATTTTCAGTTAGTGCGCACTAAATCGAGTTAGTGCGCACTAACGGGGAGTTAGTGCGCACTAACTCGAGTTAGTGCGCACTAACACGATTTAACGATTTTTAACGATAAATCGTTAGAATTTCTATTGTATCGTGTTCTATAACGATTTAAGACGATATAAACATTATCGGACGATAATTTTAATCGTTGAAAAACAATTCACATCCCTAGTCCATACACTGGTATAGAAAACCATGATAAATAAATAAATAAATAAGAGATGCAGTATCCCCTCACCACATAAAATGAAGAAAGAGATCCAGCTCAGCTCCAAAAATCCTTGGCACAGCCTGATTCAGACCCAGTAATAAGGGCCCAGGAGCCATTGCAGAAGCAGAGAACTCTCTGTCGGCTTGCACTTAAGAATAGGGATGTGAATCGTTTTTTGACGATTTAAAATATCGTCCGATATATTTTAAATCATCAAAAATCGTTAGGGCCACGATACAATACCAATTCCCCCGATTTATCGTCAAAAAATCGTAAATCGGGGGAAGGGGGAGGGCAGGAAAACCGGCACACTAAAACACCCTAAAACCCACCCCCGACCCTTTAAATTAAATCCCCCACCCTCCCGAACCCCCCCCCCCAAATGCCTTAAATTACCTGGGGGTCCAGCGGCACACTAAAACACGGCACACTAAAACCCCCTAAAACCCACCCCGACCCTTTAAATTAAATCCCCCACCCTCCCGAACCCCCCCCCCCCAAATGCCTTAAATTACCTGGGGGTCCGTAGCGGCGGTCCGTAGCTTAAATTACCTCCGTAGCCTTAAATTACCTCCGTAGCGGCGGTCCGTAGCTAAATCGGGGGAAGGGGGAGAGCAGGAAAACCGGCACACTAAATCGTGTAGTCTTCAGCCGGCACCATTTTGCAAAATGGCCACCGCAAAATGGCGGCGGCCATAGACCAAAACGATTCGACGCAGGAGGTCATTCCGGACCCCCGCTGGACTTTTGGCAAGTCTTTTGGGGGTCAGGAGGCCCCCCCAAGCTGGCCAAAAGTTCCTGGGGGTCCAGCGGGGGTCCGGGAGCGATCTCCTGCCGCGAATCGTTTTCCGTACGGAAAATGGCGCCGGCCATACGCGTTCGGGAGGGTGGGGGATTTAATTTAAAGGGTCGGGGTGGGTTTTAGGGGGTTTTAGTGTGCCGTGTTTTAGTGTGCCGCTACGGACCCCCAGGTAATTTAAGGCATTTGGGAGGGGGGTTCGGGAGGGTGGGGGATTTAATTTAAAGGGTCGGGGGTGGGTTTTAGGGGGTTTTAGTGTGCCGGCTCATGATTTTAATGATTTTTACGATACTTTACACACCCAAACAGCAACAATACGATTCCCTCCCCCTCCCAGCCGAAATCGATTGTTAAGACGATCGAGGACACGATTCACATCTCTACTTAAGAACAGCTTGGTGAGTAAGGTGGATTTACCTATTACCACTGGGAGTCTGGCTGGCTGGGAAGGTATCAACACTACAGCTTCCCCACTTCCCCACTCTAGAGGTGTGCATCCGTTTTCCACGTATTTGTAATCCGCAACTTATTTTTTGCTATCTGTTAAATACGTGGGGAGGCGAAATGCATCGCGACTCCCCACGTATTAAACAGATTTCTGTTTATTCGGCCTAAATAAAAATTTAAACCCCCCACCCTCCTGACCCCCCCCCCCAGACTTACCAAAACTCCCTGGTGGTCCAGCGCTGGGGTCCGGGAACTCACTCACACCCTCGGTACTAGTTTCATCATGGCGCAGATAGCCTTTGTCACAGGGGCTACCGGTGCCATTGGTCAGCCCCTGTCACATGGCCATCGGCGCCATCTTGTGCTCCTACCATGTGACAGGGGCTGACCAATGGCACCGGTAGCCCCTGTGACATAGTATGGGCAAAGGCTATTGGCGCCATTTTGAGTCCTGGTGTCGGACGGTAGGTCGCTCCGGGACCCCTGTTGGACCCTCAGGGACTTTTGGCCAGCTTGGGGGGGCCTCCTGACCCCCCCAAGACTTGCCAAAAGTCCAGCGGGGGTCCGGGAGCGACCTCCTTTCATGCCGGCCGTCCGATCCCAATACTCAAAATGGCGCCGATCGCCTTTGCCCTCACTATGATGGCGATCGGTGCCATTTTGAGTATTGGCATCGGACGGCGATTTTGAGTCTCAAAATATATGGCTTCAAGGACAGATTTATTTTTGATTTAGATGGTGGAGCTCCATGGTGTGTTCTCCCCCTCAAAACCTACGGTCCTTTATTTTTCTTCCCTACTGAGTACTTTAATTCATTTACCTCCCTTTTCTCATAAACAGGCACATTCACTCTTAAATATGGCCAGAAAAAAAGTCCCTTCCATTACTCCCTTCACAACATCATCTGCTTCACTTCTGACAAATTATCCCAGGCTGAGCAGCATTTTGTGAGCTTAAAGATTCCTTGACACCTTCTCCCTTTAACGATTTCCTTCCTCCTTGTGCCATTATATATCCCTTCTTTTCTTCTAAACACAACTTATTGTTATTACCTTCCATGGCAAATAATCCTCAAAATGTTTACTTTTTCCATGCCATATGGAGCTTCCAGAGCCAGATCTGATCATGGCATGCAGTGCATGTGCCAGGGCATAGACAGCATTGTATACACTGTAGCTGCTCCCAAAGAATTTGGCAGTGCAGTGTTTCATGAAGATCTGTCGTTCATCTCTGTGACATGTTCGTTTGATGTTCTTATTGCAAAGATAGTTACACAGGCTTAACCAAAAAATCTTATTATATGCTGGAAGCCGGGTAGGGTTCACCTCCTGGACAAATTTTGAAAAGCTTGGAATGTTCTTCTCTACTGTTGTAAATGCCAAGGTGTTGTTCTTTATCTTATGATTTAAATAATTATCGTATATGCCTGAAACAAAGTCCGATTTATGTGTTGTGATCAAGACCTTGCCAGGTACCTGCAATATGTTTATTCTTTGTAATAGATTATATGCAATTTCTCCATTACAATAGTATATGATCACATTAGTCGATGATGTATATATGGTCTCATTAATTTTATGTACTTTCTCTGCTGACAGTTCATTGCTGTGACTGAAAATTTCTGTGAATTCAATACAGCCACTGTTCTGCTCAATCCCTTCTTTCAGGATAGTGATAGCCCTCATGCTGCTTTCATCATCAGATGCAATGATGCCAACCCAGGTCCAGTCAAAATGCTTCAGTAACTTTAATATTCCCTCGCAGAGGTGCAGCTCATTGGGGACGGTCCGGTAGAAATAAGGAAACTTAACAGGATCACTCATTAAAAGATTCTCTGAGGCATAGCTGATCTGTTGAGAAAAAAAAAATCATCATTAGCTTTGATAAGGTGAGTCTACATATTAAATCCCATGATACATATTTATAAATAATTAGCCCTGTCCCTTCATTATGACTACAGCTTTATTACTTTTTTGTTTTTTATGACATCAGAAACATGCTTTCATCCTTCAGTGATTCAATGACGTTGTTCCTCTACTTGCCCGATGACCTCTTCAGGCTATTTTACCTTTTTTGTAAAAGATATATGGAGGTACATTACCAAAATTATCATGAAGCACAGAAACTTAGAAATGATGGCAGAAAAGGGCAGGATACCCCCATGCATATCAGTTTACCAGACTCTAAAAGTCAGTGTCATCAGATGTTGTTTGAATCCAATTTCCCTTAACCATTGCCATGAAAGGAGAGAGCAATGTTGGAGTTGCATCAAAAAGTATCAGGCTTAGTGATTAAGGGCAGTAAGCACCACATCAGCTAGTTACCCTCATGTTTATTTGTTCCCCAGCCGTAAAAGTCGGGGCCCCTTTGGTTGCTGTATGAATCCAATTCCTCTTTTCTCACTGCCGTTGGAGTTGCATTAGGATGTAAAGGCTTATTTAAGGGTAGCAACTGCCACACCAGCAAGTTACCCCAATTACCCCCATGCACTCTTTTCTTTATTTCCAATAAGGATATGCAAAGCCCGAACCAAAAGGTTCGGGCTTCGTTTTTAGCCCACCGCGGGAAATATCGTATTTCCCACGGTTCAGGCCTTTGTGATTGCACTAACCCAAAACTGAATTTTTTCCAAAATTTCAGAAAAAATCGTCCGTGATGATAGCACATCCCTTTTTCCAACCTCTAGCCTTTAGGGATCCCATGCCCCTTTTAATTACTTAACTATTTTCATCTTCACCACCTCTTTCGGAAGGGCATTCCAGGCATTCACCACCCTCTCCATGAAGAAATATTTCCTGACATTGGTTCTGAGTCATTCTACCTGGAGATTCATTTCATGACCCCCTAAGTTCTATTGATTTCCTTCCAATGGAAAAGGTTTGATGTTTGTCTATCATTAAAACCTTTCAGATATCTGAAGGTCTTTATCATATCTCCCCTGAATCTACTTTTTCCAGGGTGTATATGTTCAGATCCTTCAACCTTTCCTCATAAGTCACCATTTTGGTCACTCTTTTTTGGACTGCCACTATCCTGACTTTATCCTTTTTGAGATATGGGCACCAGTATTGGATGTAGTTCTATGGAAGAGGCCTCACCAAGGACCTGTACAAGGGTATTATCACCTTTTTTTTCTTACTGGTTATTCCTCTCTCTATGCAACCCAGCATTATTCTGGCTTTAGCTATCACCTTGTCACATTGCTTCACCATCTTCAGATCATCAACAGATACTAGGGGTGTGCATTCGTTTTGAACTTAAATGTAAAACACAACTTTTTTTTTTTTTTTTAACTTAAAAAAGTGATGAGGCGAAAACGATCGGATTTCCAACTTATTCAACATAGCTATGTTGAATACGTTGGAAATCACGATTGTTGATCCTAAATAAAAATTTAAACCCCTCACCCTCCTTAATCCCCCCCCCAAGACTTACCAAAATTCCCTGGTGGTCGAGCGGGGAGTCAGGACGCCATTTCTGAACTCCTTTGCGAGGAGCACGTGACGTCGGCGTCACGTCGGAGTGACGCGGCGTCACGTGATTCCCCCCACGTTCGCTCCGGGACCCTCGTTTGACCCAAAAGGAACTTTTGGCCAGCTTGGGGGGGCCTCCTGACCTTTTGACCAGCTTGGGGGGCCTCCTGACCCCCCCAAGCTGGCCAAAAGTTCCTTTTGGGTCAAACGAGGGTCCCGGAGTGAACGCGGGGGGAATCACGTGACGCCGCGTCACGTGCTCCTTGCAAAGGAGTTCAGAAATGGCGTCCTGACTCCCCGCTCGACCACCAGGGAATTTTGGTAAGTCTTGGGGGGGGGGGGATTAAGGAGGGTGAGGGGTTTAAATTTTTATTTGCACATATGGACATAGACTCAACTTATGGAATTCTCCATATGTCCATATTGACCGCAAATGACCCCCCCCTTTCGACTTATGGACTTATGAACTTAAACTTTTGGTCTGCAAATCCCTAACAGATACTATCATACCGAGGTCCTTCTCCCAGTCCATGTGCATTCGTCTTTCACTGCCCATTACATAAATCTCTTTTGGATTGCTGCACCCCAGATTCATGATGGAACTTCTTGGCACTGAATCCCAGCTGCCAAATTTTTGACCACTCTTCAAGTTTTCTGAAATCACTTTCATTCTCTTCTACTCCATTAGACATGTTCACTCTGTTGCAGATCTTAATATCATCTGCAAATAGGCAAATTTTTTCTTTTATCCTTTTCGCCAGTCGCTCACAGAGATATTGAACAAAATCGGTCCCAAAACCGATCCCCGTGGCACTCCATTTAACACCATTCTTTCTTCAGAGAGGGTTCCATTTACCATTACACACTGTCTCCTGTCAGTCAACCAGTTTGCAATCTACGCTACTGCCTTGGCACCAACTCTCAAACTTCTCATCTTGTTCACGAGTCTCCTATGTGGGACTGTATCAAAAGCTTAACTAAAATCCAAGTAAATCACATTGAGTGTTCTTCCCCAATCCAATTTTATAGTAACCCAATCAAAAAAATCAATCAGATTTGTCTGACAGGACCTTCCCCTGGTGAATCTATATTGCCTCAGGTCAAGCAACCCACCATATTGTAGATAGTTCATTATCCTTTCCTTCAGCAGATTCTCCATTAATTTTCCCATCACCAACATGAGGCTAACTGGCCTGTAGTTTCCAGCCTCCTCTCTGCTCCCACTCTTGTGAAGTGGGACCACCACTGCTGTTCTCCAATCTTGCAGCACTAGAGATGTGCTTCATTTTATTTTATCAGTTTATGCTTTGGTTCAGGGCTCCCGCAGGAAATTTCATTTTTCCCGCGGTTCATTTTTTTTTTCCATGGGTCCTGAATTTTGTGTTAGTGCACAATAACATTTTAAATTTAGTGTGCGCTAACTCCTATTGGCGCACACTAACATGAACTATGAATTTTTCTGAAATTTCTGAAAACTTCTGTTCATTTTATATCCCTTGTTAACAATCCCCATATTTAAATGTTTAATGTATTTGACAAAGGTAACGCATAAGTTCCTGCAAATTTTGTTTAAATGTAAACCGATGTGATATGTAAAATCGAACACCGGTATATAAAAGTAAAGTAAATAAATAAATAAATACATTTTTCGGGCCCTCAAACTGTGTTGAATTAGACAATTTCATTGAAATTGTCTAATTCATTAAAAATGAATGCACATCTCTAGGCGACACCTCTCCTTTTTCTAGGGATCTATTGAACAGGTCCTTCAGCTGACCCATCAGCACATCTCTGAGCTCCCTCAGTATCCTGGGATATACCTCATCTGGCTCCATGGCCTTGTCCACTTTCAGTTTTCCTAGCTCTTTCCATACATTCTCTTCTGTAAATGGATTTTCAAATTCTCTAGCCTCATCCACTGTCTTGTTAACTAGCGATGGTCCTTATACAAGGTCTTCTTTCGTGAACACTGAGCTGAAGTATTTGTTTAATATTTTGGCCATTTCTTCTCTCTCACATGTTGATCACCTTTCAGTTTCAGTATACCACTTCAGACCTTTCTCCTTTCTCTAATATATCTGAAAAATATTTTGTTACCTTGCTTAATCTCTTTGACAATCCTTTTTTCCACCTGACATTTTGCTTTCTTGATTTCTTTCTTCATGTCCCTCAGTTTCACCAGATATTATTCAATGTGTTTCTCTTTTTGGGATCCTTTATATTTCTTGAATGTTGTTCCTTTTGCTTTTATTTTATCAGCCACTTCCTTTGAAAACCAGAATAGTTTCTTGTTTCTCCTGCTTTTGTTTACTTATCTAACATATAGATTTGTTGCCTTTGTAATTGCTCCTTTTAGTTCGGCCCACGGTTGTTCCACGTCTCTCAATTTCTCCTCGTCTTCTAGTTCTACCTCCAGGTTCATCCGCATTTTGACAAAGTCTGTATTTTTTAAATTCAAAACATTGGTTTTTGTGTGAATTCTCTGTATCCTATTTGTGATATCAAACCATACAGTTTGATGATCACTGGTGCTGAGATGGGCACCCATCCAGATATTAGAGTCATGATCCCCATTAGTGAGCACTAGGTGGAGCATAACTCCCTCTCTCATAGGTTCCATTACCATTTATTTGAACAGAGCCCCTTGCAGGGAATCCACTATCTCTCTACTTCTGGAAGATTCTGCAAAAGGGATTCTCCATTCTATGTCCAGCAGATTAAATGTCCAACAATCAACACATCTCCCTTCTTTCCCACTTTTTGGATTTCTTCTACCATATATATGTCTAGTTCTTCCATTTGAGTTGGAGGCCTGTAAACCACTCCAGCAAAAATGGATGCACCATTCTCTTTTTTTTAGGATGGCCTATAATGCTTCTTCTCTACCCACAAGTCCTTGAAGTTCAGTTGCTTGGATATTGTTTTTGACTAAAAGAGTTACTTTTTCCACTTTTCTATCCTCTCTGTCCTTCCTTAACAAGTTATAGCCGGGTAAGGTCATATCCCAAGCATCAGGTTGGGATATAGCCTGCACTTTTATACTTTTCATTGACTGATGCAGGTGAAGTATGACTTTTCTATAGGCTGCAGTTTTAGTGTTGGAAACTGGATAAACTGGATTAAGTGCTAGAGGGTCTAGGTGAACTGGAGATGACTAGATGTACTGGTGGAGGTATCAGCAAATTGGTGATTAAAAGTACATGCACAAGTATTTTCAAAATGACATGCATGTATTCTTTATAAATTATATGCATTCACATATAAATCATGGTTTTAAATGCACATGTTATATTTTTTATATGCACCTAGAATATATGAACATATGGTTCTAAAAATGAAAGAAAATGTTTGCAATTTCTTGCATTGAAATTATTTTCATGTGCTGAAACATATGTGTAAACTTTCAGAGTAGAACTGTATGGTATTTTAAAACTCTACAGATCCACTCACACTACTTATAGAATAGTAGCATAAATCTTTGATACTAACTTACATGCATAAATGCTCTACCATGGCTAGATTTGAAAGTTAGGCTTTTTGAAGAGTCATTCAGGTTTACATGTACTCCTGAGAGAATTCTGTACTACAGTGGAGCACAGAACTTGCACAGAGTTCCCCTCCTGTGCAGAATTTCCATTTTCTGCACAGAATTTGGAGCAAGTCCTGGATGCCATTTGTTGCATCCATCAGTCGCAGACGGCTGCGCCCTTCTCTGCCTCAACTCTTTGTTACCTTGCTCTTCTCCCTTGGGGAAGATGGTGGTCTCCACTGCTGGTTGCCAACCTTTCTAGCGTCCCCAGACCAGCATGGGCGATTGCGTTCACCATGTTTCTTCCTGAGGCCTCCTAGAGTGTGCGCACACATGCCACCCATGCTTTTGAATACATCATGATGGGAACCTCGGGGGTGGCCCCACTGCATGACGTCACTACCTCCGGGTACTTAGGGCCTCATTTTCCAAGGATTTACCGCGTGTGATAATTCCGCAAACCGCGCTAACAGATGCAAATTTTTAAATTTAATTTCGTATTCAGGGGGTGCTACAGGCTGGTAAAGGTTTATCGCAGTTCACAATGTCTCCTGATTAGCCTGTTTCAGTATGAGGGAGGGAGGGAGAGAGAGAGAGAGAGAGAGAGAGAGAGAGAGAGAGAGAGAGAGAGAGAGAGAGAGAGAGAGAGAGAGAGAGAGAGAGAGAGAGAGAGAGAGAGAGAGAGAGCACCTTGCCATAGTGCCTCCTCCCTAGACAGGTATTTGTATCCCTATGGGAGGCCCACCTAGTAACTCGAGGTGAGGTTTAAGTAATAGTGTAGGGGGTTATGGGCCACTTTCACATTCAACGTGAGTCGTACAAACAGAATAGTGGTCTCTTGTAAAGATTTGATGACCTACAGAGTGAGGAAACTCACCCAAAGATGAGATTTGTGCAATGTTCTCTCAACCTAGCTTGATGTTACCCAGGTAGAGAGTCCATCAAGCTAGGTTGAACATAAGAAAATGCCATACTGGGTCAGACCAAGGGTCCATCAAGCCCAGCATCCTGTTTCCAACAGTGGCCAATCCAGGCCATAAGAACCTGGCAAGTACCCAAAAACTAAGTCTATTCCATGTTACCATTGCTAATGGCAGTGGCTATTCTCTAAGTGAACTTAATAGCAGGTAATGGACTTCTCCTCCAAGAACTTATCCAATCCTTTTTTAAACACAGCTATACTAACTGCACTAACCACATCCTCTGGCAACAAATTCCAGAGTTTAATTGTGCATTGAGTAAAAAAGAACTTTCTCCGATTAGTTTTAAATGTGCCCCATGCTAACTTCATGGAGTGACCCTAGTCTTTCTACTATCCGAAAGAGTAAATAACCGATGCACATCTACCCGTTCTAGACCTCTCATGATTTTAAACACCTCTATCATATCCCCCCTTAGTCGTCTCTTCTCCAAGCTGAAAAGTCCTAACCTCTTTAGTCTTTCCTCAAAGGGGAGTTGTTCCATTCCCCTTATCATTTTGGTAGCCCTTCTCTGTACCTTCTCCATCACAATTATATCTTTTTTGAGATGCGGCGACCAGAATTGTACACAGTATTCAAGGTGCGGTCTCACCATGGAGCGATACAGAGGCATTATGACATTTTCCATTTTATTCACCATTCCCTTTCTAATAATTCCCAACATTCTGTTTCCTTTTTTGACTACCGCAGCACACTGAACCGACAATTTCAATGTGTTATCCACTATGAGACCTAGATCTCTTTCTTGGGTTGAAGCACCTAATATGGAACCCAACATTGTGTAATTATAGCATGGGTTATTTTTCCCTATATGCATCACATAAGAACATAAGAAAATGCCATACTGGGTCAGACCAAGTGTCCATCAAGCCCAGCATTCTGTTTCCAACAGTGGCCAATCCAGGCCATAAGAACCTGGCAAGTACCCAAAAACTAAGTCTATTCCATGTTACCATTGCTAATGGCAGTGGCTATTCTCTAAGTGAATTTAATAGCAGGTAATGGACTTCTCCTCAAAGAACTTGTCCAATCCTTTTTTAAACACAGCTATACTAACTGCACTAACCACATCCTCTGGCAACAAATTCCAGAGTTTAATTGTGTGTTGAGTAAAAAAGAACTTTCTCCGATTAGTTTTAAATGTGCCCCATGCTAACTTCATGGAGTGCCCCCTAGTATTTCTACTATCCGAAAGAGTAAATAACCGATTCACATCTACCCGTTCTAGACCTCTCATGATTTTAAAACCTCTATCATATCCCCCCTCAGTCGTCTCTTCTCCAAGCTGAAAAGTCCTAACCTCTTTAGTCTTTCCTCATAGGGGAGTTGTTCCATTCCCCTTATCATTTTGGTAGCCCTTCTCTGTACCTTCTCCATCACAATTATATCTTTTTGGAGATGCGGTGACCAGAATTGTACACAGTATTCAAGGTGTGGTCTCACCATGGAGCGATACAGAGGCATTATGACATTTTCCGTTTTATTCACCATTCCCTTTCTAATAATTCCCAACATTCTGTTTGCTTTTTTGACTGCCGCAGCACACTGTACTGACGATTTCAATGTTTTATCCACTATGACACCTAGATCTCTTTCTTGGGTTGTAGCACCTAATATGGAACCCAACATTGTGTAATTATAGCATGGGTTATTTTTCCCTATATGCATCACCTTGCACTTATCCACATTAAATATCATCTGCCATTTGGATGCCCAATTTTCCAGTCTCACAAGGTCTTTCTGCAATTTATCACAATCTGCTTGTGATTTAACTACTCTGAACAATTTTGTGTCATCTGCAAATTTGATTATCTCACTCATCGTATTTCTTTCCAGATCATTTATAAATATATTGAAAAGTAAGGGTCCCAATACAGATCCCTGAGGTACTCCACTGTCCACTCCCTTCCACTGAGAAAATTGTCCATTTAATCCAACTCTCTGTTTCCTGTCTTTTTTTTTTTCAAAATATGTTTATTGGGTGATCAAACACACATTGTAAACAACAAACTGATAATACAACACACCGTGTTCACCCAAGTAGGATTTTCCAATATACTACCCTCTCCCAGTCCCCCACCCGACTCCCCCCCCCCCAACCTCCTCCCCCTAGAGAATCTCCGGACATTCTGAGGATCCAGATAGCGACCCATAATGTCTCTGTTGTGTGCCCCAAGTAGTGCAGACTGGGCTGATAAGTATGATCAGGACTCTAAGAGCTCCCTAAGGGCGCCAGCTGTCGGACCTGGGGGGATAAAGATCTATAATAGCGTCCCCAAATCTCCTCGAAAACCCGCTTTTTTTGTGGGGAGAACCACTTGTACATCGAACCATGTTCCAATTGGTACATTTCCATCTTCAGAGAGGACCACATCTCAAGGGTCGGGGAATCTGCATCCAACCATTTTACCAATACACATTTCTTAGCCATAAGACAAGCCTTGGCTATCAATCCTACATTGTCCACATTAAGGCTTTGGTCTCCCACATCATTGTTAAGAATGCAAAAAGAACATGACCACTGAATATCTATTTCAAACATGTGCGATAAAAAATGGCGAATGGAAGTCCAAAAGGTCTTGATGAGAGGACAGTCCCATAAACAATGAATGAGTGAAGCAAACGGGTGGGAACATTTAAGACAAGCTGCAGAATCCACAAATCCCATGCGAGATGCCCTAGCTGGATAATATACAATCCGGTGAAAAACTCTCTGCTGCATTTCACGAAGACCCACATTGTTTGTAATAAGATTGATAGACACATAAGAGTTTTTGAGCATATGCACCTCCAGATCTTCTTGGCAATCTCGAGTCCATTTAGGAAGCAATTTTTGGTAAATATTATATTCCTGTATCACATGGGAGAAGGAATAAAGGCACGATAGAGATCCTTTACGGGATTGAAAACAAGTAATTAGAGCAGAATAATTGACATTACTGATTTTCCCTGTCTTACCCCGCAGTAACTCTGTCACCAGTGCACGTACAGACCCATAGAGTAGAAAGTGCTGGGGAGTAAAATCAAATAAGGTTATGCATTTATCAAATGTATAGCAAGCCCCGGTGGTTGGATCCAGTAGTTCCCCTAGTAGCCAATGAGTGCTCAATGTAAATGTATGATTCGAGGGGAGTAGGGACTTAGCTACTAATGAACCTTCCCGCACTGAGTATTGAGGGGATATAAATGGGGACAAACCCAGCATATTACGAAGGATACCCCACACTTTCCTAACAGTTTTTACCAAAACAAAACGCATCGGTAATTGTAGAAAAGCCTCTTCAGGAGTACCGCAAGGCTCATCTCTATCCTCTATGCTTTTCAATATATATCTCCTCCTCCTCTGCCATCTCCTTGCAAAACTTGACCTTCCGCACTTCATATATGCCGATGATGTGCAGATACTTATTCCTATTAAAGACTCAATACACAAAGCTATGGAAATTTGGAAATCTGCCCTCTCTGAAATTAGCAGCCTCTTATCCAACAACTTTCTCGCCCTCAACGCTACTAAAACGGAACTTATCCTCATATCACCCCCTAACATCACCCCCACCCTCCTTATGACCCCCCCTCTCACACACAACAATGTTCCTACCACTGACCTCACCTTTCCCACCCATGTTCGGAGCCTCGGCGTATCCATTGACTGTCACCTTAACTGCAATAAATTCATCAATAATACCCTCAAAGACTGCTTCTACAAACTGCACACCCTAAAAAGACTCAAACCTCTCCTACATCTCAATGACTTCCGTACCATATTACAAGCCCTCATATTAACGAAAATAGATTACTGCAACTCCTTGTTATTAGGCTTGCCTAAAAACACCATACAGCCTTTACAACTCCTCCAGAATGCAGCCGCCCGGATACTCACCAACACCCACAAAAATGATCACATAACCCCGGTTCTCAAACATCTACATTGGTTACCCGTAGCATCTAGAATTGCCTTCAAAGCCCTCACCCTAATACACAAATCTCTTCACAACCAGAACATGCACTGGTACAAAGAACACTTCTCATTTCACAACAGCAATAGACCTACTAGAAAACAATATCTAGCTACACTACACACCCCCTCACCTAAGCTTACTAAACTCCGCACCACAAACGAAAGGGCCCTATCCCTAGCAGGCCCGCTTCTTTGGAAACGGGCCCAAAATATTCAGGCAAAACTTGAAGACCTGGTTCTTCAAACACTCTTACACCTAATATTCACACATTCACTCTCACACCCCCCCCCCCCCCCCCCCGCAGACCTGGGTCACCAACCTGGTTCTTCAAATACTCCTACACCTAATATTCACACAACCACTCTCACCCCACCCCCTCCAACCTCTAACCTCTCCCCTTCCCTCTCCCCCCACCTACTTTCCACCTCCTTTCTACCCCCTTCCTCTACTTAAAACTTCCTCATCTCCCGTACCTCCCATAAAGTGAATTTTATCAGGACATCATATTGTATATAAAAATTTGTTCCCAATCACGTGTATATATACCTCCTTTAATTGTGGATACCCTCCTATATATCAGAATCTCCCCCGCCCCCCCCCCCCCCCCATTTAGATAACCTCTTTCACGTATCCCACTTTGCTAATTTCTTCTTGTATAATCTAATCTGTTATTTGTATGTTCTTAATGTTCCTTATTTAACTATGCAATAATTGTAAAGCCTGTTGCTAAGTTCTGTTCTATGTAAACCGACGAGATGTTCCCAACGTTTGTCGGTATATAAAAGTTATTAAATAAATAAATAAATGAAGTATAAGGCGTGGATCTATTGGGGTACAAATCGTACGTATCATAGCAGGATCAGTATATTCAGCAGTGTCAAATAACCAATCCCCCAGAAAGCACCAATTTGCGGCCAAAGAATATAAGTAAAAATTTGGGAGACCATACCCCCCTTCAGCTTTAGGCCCCATCAGGGTAGCCATGGATAGACGCGCCCTCTTATCCTGCCATACAAATCTACTTATCTCTCTATAGAGGCTACGTCGATCCTTCGTGAGTATAAGGAAAGGCAACATCAGCAGTTTATACAATAGCTGAGGCGCTAGCACCATTTTGATGACTGCAATACAACCCTGGAGCGATAAGGGTAGAGACTTCCAACTTCTCAATTTAGTGATCATTTTCTGAATTGTGGGGGGGACATTGAGCACATACCACTTTTGGGGGTCTGAATAAATGGTGATACCCAGCTTTTGATCGTAGAAACTGCCCACTTTACCGGAAACTTGTCCCAAGCATCTTTTAAGGAGCCTGACAAATCTAGCGCCTCCATCTTGTCAAGGTTCAGTTTAAAGCCCGACAGCCCTTGATATACATGAAAAATAGCCAGAGCAGCTGGAAGGGCTGTTTTCGCCCTTGACAACAAAAGCAAAATATCATCTGAGAATAATAGGGTAAGGTAAGACTGTTGTCCCATCGGGATGCCTGTAACTGTGGGTGTTGCTTTCAGTTTGCATATGAGGGGTTCTACCGTTAAAATGAATAGAAGAGGGGATAGAGGACATCCCTGCCGGGTTCCACTTTGCAGGCAAAATTCCCCCGAAAGGTCACCATTCACTAAGAATCCTCGCCGTGGGATTGGAGTATAATAAATTGATATACTCAAATATCCTACCCACGATCCCCACTTTGAACAAAACTTGTCGCAGAAAAGGCCATGCAACTCTGTCAAATGCCTTCTCTGCATTGCATGTGACCAACAAAGGGTCAACAATCAGGCCTTTAGAACAGAGCTCCAGAGCAGCCAACACTTTATGGATATTCACCGTAGAACGCCTCCCCATCACAAAACCCACTTGATCTGGAGAAATCAACGAGGGCATTAGGGATTTCAATCTATTGGCCAATATTTTAGCATAGATTTTGATATCCAAATTTAGCAATGAGATTGGCCTATACGATGATGGTAATAAGGGATCCCTTCCCGCTTTGGGGAGGACTACAATAGTGGCCGCTCTCATAGTGAGGGGCATTTCCTGCTGGTCAGCCATTTTTTCATAGACTAATTGCAACACAGGAGCTACTTCCTCCTTCACACCTTTATAAAACGTGGAATTCATTCCATCGGGGCCAGGTGCTTTTTGGTTAGGGAGCATTTGAATCGCCTCGAGGACCTCATCCAACTCAATCGCACGTTGTAAACGTTGAGTTTGAATCTCAGTGAGATATGGCATATTAATCCCCCGCAAAAAATCTGCTATCTTCCCTTCATGGACCTGGTCCGCTGAATATAATGTCTTATAATATTCAGAAAATGCTTCCGCTATGTCCTTGGATTTGGTTTGGATCACCCCCTGAGGGTTACGTAAATTAGCAATGTGTTTGGAAGTTTCCTGCGCCTTCAGCAACCGCGCTAACAGCTTGCCAGCCTTATTTCTATACCGGTAAAAATTAAATTGCCTGTACCTTAGCGCATGGACTGCTCTAGTATGCTACAAGTCATTAAGTGCAACCTGAATCTCCCGGAACTGGGAAGCCAGCTTCGGATCTGACGTGGAATGAAGGACTCGTAAGCGTTTTTCCAGGGATATAATATCTCTGTCCCGCTGGTTTTTTTTTAAACTAACATAGCTAATGATATCCCCTCTTAAAACAGATTTTGCTGTCTCCCACAAAAGTATCGGTTATCCATGTGCTGCGCATTGAAAGCCATAAAATCTTTCCATTTATCTTTTAAGAAGGTTTGAAAGCCTGGATCAGTGGCAAGCGATGCTGGTAGGTGCCACTGGGTCTGAGCAGTACTACTACCAATAGAAAAAGCCCAGGAAACTGGACAGTGATCCGAGATTACCAAGGCTTCAATAGTAGATTTTGTGAATTTAGAAAAAAGGGATTCGGAGACAAGCAGGTAATCAATCCGTGACTTAGTTGGATGGGCTTTAGCAATGTGAGTAAAGTCACACTCCCCTGGATTGAGCACCCGCCACAAATCCACCAGGGATAAATGGCGACATAGAAATCTGGGCCCTTTCCGCACACTCGCTTGCTGACCCCCCCTCATTGGCACTCTGTCCAGTTCAGGATCCATAACAAAGTTGAAATCCCCTCCCAAAACCATTGGGCAGTCCCCCATTTTGCTAAGTTGAGAAAGAAGATTGGTGTAGAAGGAGTGGTCATAAGCATTTGGGGCATAAATGGAAGCCAATAAGATCTTAGCTCCCATGAGAAACCCTTTTACAATCACATATCACCCCTGAGGATCCACCACTGAGTCCAGCAGTTGAAAAGAGGTAGTTTGATGGATCAGTATGGCTACACCCCTACTCTTGGATGTTCCTGACGCATAGTAAAGATGTGAAACCCATTTTTTCTTTAGTTTGAGAATTTCGGTGGGAAGCATGTGCATCTCCTGCAAAATACAATTTTAGCCTGCAATTTGGTTAAACGAGCAAAAACCTTTTCACGTTTTACAGGAGTACCCATGCCCGCCACATTCCAAGTCATCATATTTAACGCCATAAAGACACAGGAGTTAGATGAAAGTCCATGGCTACTACGCTTGCTCCTAAAATTATGCACCCATGAGCCCTTACCCAAGAGGCAGGCACAAGAGGCACCCGCACCAAGTAATGATGGTATACTGGTCGTCCATCCCATGGCCTCACATTAAGAAGTACAAGAAAATTCCCAAAACCCCAGAGATTCTCTACAGACAATAACCCTCCCCCCTCCGCCCTCCCCAACAAACCAACTTAAAGCAAGAAACAACACCCACTGCGGGTCCCCATGCGACCCACATATCACCCCACCCCCCATATCAGTTGCTTCAAACCCCAAAGGGGTTGGAGAACACGTAGATGGAGTAAATGTGCTCAGCTACCCCCCCCCCCTCGCTGCACAAATACCTGTATACTTAGGAACGGTACTCTACCATCCCCATAACAGCAGTAGCATGGCAAGAGTCTAACAAATACGCTAATAACAGCAATAACATGTAACTGAACAGACAAAATATAGATAAAGAGAAAAAAATTAAAAAAAAACAAACTGGGCGTCCTCGTCTGTAAGAAGCCAAACTGAGCAATAATAACTGGGATAATCAACTTGATCCGTCGCACGCATCAGTAAACAGTTAACTTTGGATTCCAACTTTAACTGAGTAAGCGTTCACGTTGTTGGAGGAGACTCCTGACTGGGAAGTTCCCGCACAAAGGCTCGGGCCTCCACTGCCGAATCAAAAGTTTTCAGTTGGCCTTGATGAGTAATCCGGAGTCGAGCTGGAAACACTAGGGCAAAACGAATACCTTTGTTGACAAGGTCCGAGCATTCTTCATGAAAGGCTTTCTGTTGTAGAGACACGTGAGGTGAAAAATCTTGAAATAAGAGAATTCTCGTGGAGTCGTAAAAAAAGTCACGAGATTTCCGGTAATGCTGCAGAACCAGTGAACGGTGCGCAAAATGTAGAAATCTGGCTATAATTACTCGGGGCCTCCGCGCCATGTCCCCCTCGGCCCTCCGACCCAGCCGATGAGCACGCTCAAATAGTCCCCCAGATGGAGATGCAAAGGAGGGCACCACAGTGAGCAACCACGCTTCTAGCACCCGAGGAAGGTCGGCTTCAGGTAAGGACTCTGGAAAACCCACAAAGCGTATGTTGTTTCGCCGCGATCTGTTCTCTAGGTCATCAATCTTTTCTTCACTGGCCTGTGCTTGTTTAATGAGATCGTCGACACGTTTCTCCAGGGCTCCCACATTGTCTTCCACGAGGCTCACGCGACCCTCGATTCGCTCCGTGCGGGCATCAAATTCGGTCAAGGATGCACGAACATCAGCTATTTGCTCAGACAGCTGGTGTAGCCAAACGTCCAGCGCTTGTACTACTGCATGAGAGATCTTGTCTTCCAAAGATTCGCCAGCATTCTGTAAGTCCGGCTCAGGAGCGGCGGCCATTTTTGCATCGGGGGCCTTCAACTTCTCCTTCTCTTTTCTTACTGATCGGGTAGCCATGCGGTGCCCCAAGCAAAGTAGTTTGAAATATGAGCACCTGCAAATTGCCTAGTTAGGTAGAAGGTGCCAAGAAATCATGAAAAACTTGTGATGGTACAGGATGAAGCGGAGGGGTAGCCGGAGCTCGGAGGATAGCGTCCTACCAAGCCCACCACATCACGTGATCTCTGTTTCCTGTCTTTTAGCCAGTTTGCAATCCACGAAAGGACATCACCACCTACCCCATGACTTTTTACTTTTCCTAGAAGCCTCTCATGAGGAACTTTGTCAAACGCCTTCTGAAAATCCAAGTATACTATATCTACCAGTTCACCTTTATCCACATGTTTATTAACTCCTTCAAAAAAGTGAAGCAGATTTGTGAGGCAAGACTTGCCCTGGGTAAAGCCATGCTGACTTTGTTCCATTAAACCATGTCTTTCTATATGTTCTGTGATTTTGATGTTTAGAACACTTTCCACTATTTTTCCTGGCACTGAAGCCAGGCTGAGAGAACATTGCACAATTCTCAACTTTGGGTGAGTTTCCTCACTCCGTAGGTCATCAAATCTTCACAAGAGACCACTGTTCTGTTCGTACGTGTCACGTAGAATGTCAAAGTGGCCTCTAACCCCCTACACTCATACCTAAACCTCACCTCGAGTTAGTAGGTAGGCCTACCATAGGGATACAAATACCTACCTATGGGAATGACATTACGGCCAGTCTCTCTCACTCTCTCTCTCTCTCTCTCTCTAATACAACAGGTCTGGCACTTATCACAGATCTGAAAATGGTATTGCTCTTTGCACAGGTAATTACTGCACCTTAAATACTTGTGATAAAAAAGGGAAGGCTAAAGAGGTTAGAACTGTTCAACTTGAAGAAGAGATGCCTGATGAGGGATATGATAGAGTCTACAAAATCATGAAAAGCCATGTAAATGGGTTTTAAAAAAATGTTTGGATAAGTTGCTAAGGAATAGTAGCTTTCATATCTATTTAATGTTTGAATATTTTCCAGTTACTTGTGACTTGGATTGGTTACTGTTGGAAACAGGATGCTGGGCTTGATGGACCCTGGTCTGACCCAGTATGGCATGCCTTTTGTTGTTATATTCCTATGAACCTGTTTGAAATCACAAAGTGTTTGAAACAATATTTGGAGAAAAGGACAGAGTGGGACTAAGTAATAACCCCATAATGCAATCAACATTTATTTATTTTATTTATTTAGTGATTTTTTTATATACCGCGGCACGTTAAAAGCATCACCTCGGTTTACAATGAACAATAAATCAGCAACAGGCTTTACAATCAAATGAAATTAAGAGGAAACATTATAAATACCACATAAAACAAAGCTATTAAACCAATGATAATCATATTCTACAGATGAGATCATATTCTACAGTTGATTACATATGATTTATGTAAAAATAGTTTAGTAACAAATGATCGGGGTAGTATTTCAAGAGACACTCTGATGGATGCTGGTCTTTGCAATTATTATTGTTTTGTCTTGTTGATTTTAAATATTACAAATGTAGTGCAAAAATACTTGTGTCACATTATAGGTAAAGGTAAATGTAAAGGTGAAGTGCTGTTGTAAAATACCAAATGGATTGTGCTTAGGTGGGGGAAGATCTTTTAGTGGATATAACAAGAGTGTGTAGAGATATAGTTTTTCTACAAGGTTAAAAAGTGATAACTAAACATTTGAATGTATTATTCCACTTTTTTAAAATACTCACAGGACATCCAGAACCATCTCTCACCCATTACATCCAGCGTGACCTTGGCTGAACAAATAATGTGAAAACTACTCCAAGTTCATGCCAGGCTGACATATTGAACTGTAAGGTGAGGCCAGCTCATGTGGAGTGAGCATTTGTGCCCTTGGCTAGGATACTGTTGTTCAGCAGCTCATGTCTATTTCATTATTTTTTTCTCTCTCTTGACTGTTTCTAGTCTCTCTTTCTGTTTGGTCTGTCATCTTCTTAATTTTACTTTTAATTTTTTTATTCCCTGTCCTGCACTTAAGACTTTGTTGAGAGCTATCATAGATAAAAGAGTGGCAGTAGTCTATGCAGTTGGAAATCATTGGATATTTAGAGGCAGCTATATTGAATTTCTTGAAGAAATTACTGAGTCTTTGAATATTATTTACTTATTTATGATCATTTGATACTTTGCCTTCTCCAAAAGGTGTTCTCAAGATGGATTAAAATAAGTTTAACTTAATCTGTACTCTGGTTAACCCAGGTGAGTGGATATCATTCATTAGATATTTGATGAGTTTTTGACATCATTGTATTTATCAATCACACATTTTTAAACAGTTTTTAAGAAATAAAAGCACTGTTTATGATAGTGATTTAATGGAAAATCTTCTCTCACCAAACTGCTACATTTATTTATTTATTTTATTTAAAATTTTTATATACCGGCATTCATGTTGCAAACACATCATGCCGGTTTACATATAACAGGGGTGTACAGTAAACAATTCAATAACCTATTTGTGTAGAAGGAAGCAGTTACAAATAACAAGGTAATAGAACTGGGAGGAGAGAAGAAAAGAAAGAGAATAACATTAGGTATAGGTATTTACATTAGTAATAACATTTTTACATGTGGAAGTGGTAGAATCTGGCTGAATAGAATTAATCGGTGTCCGGGAAAGCTTTTTTAAACAGCCAGGTCTTAAGTCTCTTCCTGAAGGTTGGGAGGCTGGGCTCCTGTCTAAGGTCCGGTGGGATGGAGTTCCATAGAAGGGGGCCGGCTGTTGAAAAGGCCCGATCTCTCAAGGTAATGTGTTTGGTAGTTTTGGCTGGGGGCACTTGAAGAGATCCTCTGAGTGTGTCTCTTGTTGGTCTGGAGGAGTTATAAATTTGGAATGGGACTTGTAAGTCGAGTGGGGTGTGTTGATGGATGGTTTTGTATATTATGGAAAGAGATTTGTAGAGGATTCTAAAGTGAACAGGCAACCAGTGGAGATCTTTTAGGATTGGAGATATATGGTCCCTCCTCCTGGAGTTTGTCAGTAATCTTGCCGCAGCGTTTTGTAACATCTGGAGGGGTCTAGTATAGGAGGAAGGTAGGCCCAGAAGGATAGAGTTACAGTAATCGATCTTAGAAAAAATGATAGCTTGTAGAATGGTTCTGAAGTCCTGAGTGTGGAAGAGTGGTCTAATTCTTTTCAGAACTTGGAGTTTGTGGAAACAGTCCTTGGTGGTTCTGTTGATGTAAGCTTTAAGGTTCATCCGGTTATCAATTAATACTCCTAGATCTCTCACCTGTGTAGTAGTTGGGATAGTTGGAGGATTAGAGATGGCATTATTATCTGGGGAGATGAGAAGCAGTTCTGTTTTAGAGGAGTTTAAAACTAGGTTTAGGTTAGCCAGGAGATGTTTAATTTCGAAGAGACAGTTTTCCCAGTGAACCAATGTTTTTGTGTAAGATTCTTTAATGGGTATCACGATCTGGATGTCGTCGGCGTAGAGGAAATGTTTGAGGTTAAGGTTGGAGAGGAGTTGGCAGATAGGTAAAAGATAAATGTTAAAGAGTGTAGGTGACAGTGAGGAGCCCTGGGGGACACCTATGGATGCGTCCATTCGTGAAGATTCTTTGTTCTGTATCTTAACCTTGAAGCCTCTGTTGGAGAGAAAAGATTTAAACCATGAGAGAGCTGTGCCTGAGATACCTATAGAAGCCAGAATGGAAGTGAGAATGGAATGATTGACCGTATCAAAGGCGGCTGATAGGTCCAGTAGAATTAAGAGGAAGGATTGGCCTTTGTCAAGGCCCATTAATATGAAGTCAGACATGGAGATGAGGAGGGATTCTGTGTTCAGTGACTTGCGAAATCCGTATTGTGATTGGAATAGGATTTTGTTTTCTTCTATGTATTCGGAGAGTTGAGTATTGACAACTTTTTCTAGAATCTTGGCTATGAATGGGAGATTGGCGATAGGACGGAAGTTGTTGGGGTCTTTAGGATCCAAGTTGGGTTTCTTGAGTAGAGGTTTGATGGAGGCCAATTTGAGGTCGTCAGGATATAGTCCTTGGGAGAGTGAGCAGTTTATGATGTCCGACAAGGTTTTAGCGATGGAGTCAGGGATGGCCAGGAGCAGTTTGGTGGGGATAGTATCCAAAGGATGGGAGGAAGGTTTCATTCTTCTTATAAGAGTTTGTATCTCTAAGATAGAGATGGGTTCAAGTGTTTCCAGACCATTGTTGTTGAGGGATGATTGTTGAAGAGACTGGTAAAGAGCAGGGTCGGTGGGATTAGAAGGCAGATGAGTTAGAAGGCTGTTGACTTTGTTGTGAAAATGAAGAGCAAGTTCTTCAGCTTTGGGTTGTGCTAGGTCGTTGGGAATCTCCTGTGGGATGATTTGGGTGAGATTGGAGACATAGGCGAAGAGGGCTTTTGCGTCGAAGATTAAGTGGTGAATCTTGGATGCATAGTAGTCCCTTTTGGATTTAGAGGTAGTTGACTTGTATTGATGGAGGGTGGCTTTGTAGATGGATCGTGTATTGGTGCTTGGGGATTTGCGCCAGTCGCTCTCTTTCTGTCTTAGATTTTGTTTTAGCTTTCTTAGTTCTTCCGTGAACCATGGTTGTCTTTTGGAGGCGTTTGGGAGTGATTTTTTGGTTGCTAGCGGACATAGCTTGTCGGCTATGGAATCTGTGATGGCTTTCCAAGAGCGGAGAGCTGTGTTCGGGTTTGAGAGATCAATGGATGGAAGTTGAGAGGCTAGGTGGGAGCTGAGGTCTTCTGTAGAGCAGGATCTTCTGTATGGGAAAGATGGTGAGGGCCCTTTGGAGGTGGAGGGTTTGTTCAATGAGAATGCGGTTGAGATAAGTGAGTGATCAGACCAAGGGACCTTCTTGCTTTTGAGGCGTGAAGAATGTTTGATGCCTGGGTTAATAAAGATAAGATCCAGCGTGTGGCCTGCTTTGTGTGTGGGTTTGGTAACTAGTTGTTTGAAACCCAGGGCTGAGAGGGCAGAGAGAAAGGATTCACAGCTGGATGATGGGGTAGGATTGTCCACATGCAGATTAAAATCTCCTAGGATAATTGCTGGAGCGTCCAGTTTGATGAGGGTTGTGATTTCCTCTACTAAGGGGGAGGGGTCTGTCTCAAGGAGGCCCGGAGGGGCGTAGACGAGTAGGATTTGTAGTTGTTCCGAGGTGAAGAGACCCATTTCTAGTTTAGAGTCTGAGTTGTATGGGTGCTGGATGAACCCGAGGTCTTTTTTTGATGCAAATAGGAGTCCTCCTCCTCTTTTTTTCAGTCGGGGGATGGAGAAGATGTCGTAGTTTGATGTGGGAAGTTGGTTTATAATTGCTGTGTCCGTGGGTTTGAGCCATGTTTCTGTTATAGCACATATATCTGGTTTGGTATCACGGAGATAGTCGTTGAGGATTAGAGATTTCTTGGACAGAGATTGTGCATTGAATAGTGAAAGTGAGAATACAGTGAGGCCTAAGAGTTGGGTGATGGGTGTTATCAAAATTGGGGTGAATGATTTAAGGTTTCGGTGTAGCGCCTGTCGTTTGTGTTGTAGTATGAATGATCTGTTCGGTTTTCCTATTGCTGACAGGCTGTGTTGTAAAATAGGTATTGGGAAGGTGGGGAACATTTTAGCGTGTAGTGCTTGTGTTGTAGTGGTGCTGCGTTAGTGCTGTTGATGGACCGAGGGGCGAAGGCAGTCTTTGTGAGTCTTTTGTTTTAATGTAGAGTGCTGAGAGGTAGTTGTTTTGCTGTTGCTTGAGTGTTGTTTGCTCAGGATGGTTGCTTGTTCAGGATGGTTGCTTGCTGAATGCTTGCAGGATGGTTGCTTGCTGAATGCTTGTAGTATGGTTGTTAGCTGAATGCTTGCAGGATGGTTGTTAGCTGAATGCTTGCAGGATGTTTGTTTGTTTGCTGAGCACTTGTTGAATGCTTGCAGGATGGATGCTTGTTGAGAGCTTGCTGAGATGACACTGGCTGGGTGCAGTATGGTGCTTGTTGGGAGAGAGCTGGAAGAACGTGAAGCAGGATGGATGCTGGCTTACTTATGAGGGTTCACATTGGTTTCAATATAACCGATTAGGTTACTTGCTGTTAGGAGGATAATGGATGAACCAGCTATTATCATAGTCATGTGAGACGTTGGTGGAAACCATCAAACATTTAGAGGAAGGATCCCTCACTATGGGAAGGGACTTTTTGTTTAGCCTGGTGTTGCTTGGGCTGGTCGTCCGGGGGTTTCACTGTTCATTCCGAGGAAGCCGTGCGGTGGTACTGCTTAGAGATGTCCGAGGGTGCAGGGAGCCACATCTATGTCCTTCTGGGCTGTCTGCAGGGGCTGCTCGAAGGGGCGCTCAAAGGGGCAGGCCCCTTTGTCGCGCTCCTTCGGCGCGTGACGCTAGGCGCGTGACGCTTGACCAGGTTAGATTTTTATAGATGACTCTTTTTTGTGTCGCTCAAAAGTGATGTCATCAATATGGGTCTTAGCATCCAGCACAGAGATTTAAAAGCGGAGTCGTTAGAAGCAGGGCAGTCTTCCAGCTGGGGGAGGGGTCAACAGCCACGAGGTGGAGGAGGAGGAGGGGGTCCAATGGAGGGCTGGGTGCAGGAAACAGCTCAATCCAAGCCCTGGATCCTGGCTTGCAGAGCAGAGAAGAAAAGAAAGGCAAGTACCTGTACGGAGATTTAAAAGCACATTCGTTAGAAGCAGGGCAGTCTTCCAGCTGGGGGAGGGGTCAACAGCCACGAGGTGGAGGAGGAGGAGGGGGTCCAATGGAGGGCTGGGTGCAGGAAACAGCTCAATCCAAGCCCTGGATCCTGGCTTGCAGAGCAGAGAAGAAAAGAAAGGCAAGTACCTGTACGGAGATTTAAAAGCACATTCGTTAGAAGCAGGGCAGTCTTCCAGCTGGGGGAGGGGTCAACAGCCACGAGGTGGAGGAGGAGGAGGGGGTCCAATGGAGGGCTGGGTGCAGGAAACAGCTCAATCCAAGCCCTGGATCCTGGCTTGCAGAGCAGAGAACATGTTAAAGAACATGTGGAAATTGGTGAGCCAGTGTATTTGGATTTTTGGAAGATGTTTGACAAAATCTCCCATATGAGACTCATGAGAAAATCAAAAGATCATGGGGAAGGAGGAAATTCCCTATTGTGCATTGTTAACTGGTAAACAGATTGGGGCGTATTTTAAAAGCCCTGCTCGCGTAAATCCGCCCGGATTTACGTGAGCAGGGCCTTGCGCGCCGGCGCGCCTATTTTCCATAGGCCTGCCAGCGCGCGCAGAGCCCCGGGACTCGCGTAAGTCCCTGGGTTTTTTGTCGGGGGCGGGGCCGATCGATGCGGCATTTTGGGGGCGGGACGTAGCATTTCGGGGGCGGGCCCGGGGGCGTGGTTTCAGCCTGGGGCGGTCCGGGGGCGTGGCCGCGCCCTCCGGAACCGCCCCCGGGTCGCGTCTCGGCGTGCCAACGGCCCGCTGGTGCACGTGGATTTACTTCTCCCTCCGGGAGGCGTAAATCCGTGGACAAAGGTGGGGGGGGGGGTTTTAGATAGGGCCGGGGGGGGTGGGTTATGTAGAGGAAGGGAGGGGAAGGTGAGGGGAGGGCAAAAGAGAGTTCCCTCCGAGGCCGCTCCGATTTCGGAACGGCCTCGTAGGGAACGGAGGCAGGCTGCGCGGCTCGGCACGTGCTGGCTGCCCAAAATCGGCAGCCTTGCGCGCGTGTATCTTATAAAATCCAGCTTACTTTTGTTTGCGACTGGTGCGCCAACAAAAGTACGTGAATGCGCATTTTTTTAAAATCTACCCCATTGGAAACAGAGGGGCAGATTTTAAAAAACTACGCCCGCGCTTACTTTTGTTTGCGTGACCGGCGCAAACAAAAGTACGCCGGATTTTAATAGATATGCGTGTAGCCGCGTGTATCTTTTCAAATCTGTGGTTGGTTCATGCAAGGCCGTACAAAATTGGAAGCCTGCACGCGCCAAGCCGCGCAGCCTGCCTCCGTTCCCTCCGAGGCCACTCTGAAATCGGAGCTGCGTCAGAGGGAACTTTCCTTCTGCCTTCCCCTACCTAACCCACCCCCTGGCCCTAACTAATTCCCCCCCACACCTTTATTCCAAAAGTTACGCCTGCCTGAGGCAGGCGTAACTTGCACGTGCTGGGCCAGCTGCCGGCGCGCCATGTTCTGGTCTGGTGGCTGGTCTGGAGGCCATGGCCACACCCCCGGGCCAGAACCACACTCTTGGCCCCGCCCCGGAATGCCCCCAATGACACGCCAGCCACGACAAGCCCCCGGCATGCCCCCGGCACCCCCCCAGAAAAGCCCTGGGACTGACGCGCGTCCCGGGGCTTTGCGTGCACTGGCAGCCTATGCAACATAGGCTCGGCTCGTGCAGGGGGAGTTTGGGGCAGGTTTTCGAGGAGTACGCGCATATCTTACAAGGTATCTTCAAAGGGGTACGCGCGTATCTTACGCGCGTACCCCTTTGAAAATCTGCCCCTCAGAGTAGGACTAAATTTCTCAGTAGGATGACATTTCTCAGTGGACAAAGGTAAACAATGGCTGAATGGAGAACCTCAGGTATCTGTACTGGGACCTCTGCTTTAAGTAAATTTATGAATGATATGAAAAAAGGAACAGTAAGTGAGGTGATCAAATTTGTAGATAACACAAAATTATTCTGAGTTGTTAAATCACAAGCAAATTGTGAGAAATTGCAGTAGAACCTTGTGAGACTGGGCATCCACAAGGCAGATGAAATATAATGAGGGCAAGTGCAAAGTGATGCACATAGAGAAAAGTAACCCACACTAGTTTGACCCCTCAGAGAGGGACTCCCATCTGGAGAAGTTACAATGGACATTTTTAGAATTACAGTACCCACTCAATGAGGTAAGAAAACAAATCAATCAGGAATACTCTGCTACAGGATCATCTCAAAAAATGAAAACAACAGAACACCTCTGATTGTTACCTATAGCTCCCAGTTGAAACCACTGAAATATATGTAAAAAGAATCTACAGCCCATCCTGGACAATGATACCACAGGTCATTGGTAGCAAACGTATCCTGGCTTGCCAGCAACCCTCAATCTCAAACACTCAGCAGCAACAACAAACTGCACAATGACACCAACTCAGGAACCAGAACCTGCTTTAAACCCAGATGCCAATTCTGTTCACATTTTATCCCAGACAACATCATCACAGGACCCAACATCAACATCTGGAGCTCATTTTCCTGCTCTTCTTCTAATGTAATATACTGTTACGGGTGCGTCCACCACGCCGCCGATGGGCCGAGGGTTTGGAAGCCCTCGGGTACTATTGTAGGTGCGAGGAGCACGGCCACCTCTAGAGCAGGTGGTGTGAACAATTGGGCCACGGCGAGACCTAGGGAGGAGCCCCAAGCCACACCGTGGGAGGTGAGCCGATGCAGGCATGGAGAGCCGGGCAGGTACTGAAGCAGGGATAAGGAGCAGAGTCTGACCCTCAGCCGGACCTGCACGCCAGTGGCAACCAACAACGCAATGTTGGTTGATGAATGGTCCTCCGACTGTTCCAAGCCCATTCGGACCTGCCGCTGGATAACGGCATAGGGTGGCAGGCCGGACAGAGGACGAGCACAGACAGAGTCCTTAGAACACTGGAGACACCATAGACGAGGGCTGAAGCAGAGACATTGGCACTGTCCCTTTAGGTGCCCTACACAGCCAGCACAGCTGGACTGGTCATGGACCACCCTGTCCCACAACCGCGGGAGCGGAAGCAGTGCAGGAAAGGCAATGCTGCAATACGCAGTCCGGGGAATGTACTGCACTCCTGGCAGTCAAAGGCGGGATACTGCACTCCTGGCAGTCGAGGCGGGTTACTGCTTTCCTGGCAGTTTGAAGCGGGATACTGCTCTCCTGCAGTCTGAAGCGGGATACTGCTTTCCTGGCAGTTTGAAGCGGGATACTGCTCTCCTGCAGTCTGAAGTGGGATACTGCTCTCCTGCAGTCTGAAGTGGGTTACTGCTCTCCTGGCAGTTGAGGCGGGTTACTGCTCTCCTGCAGTCTGAAGTGGGTTACTGCTCTCCTGGCAGTTGAGGCGGGATACTGCTCTCCTGGCAGTCTGAAGCAAGCAGGAACATCAGGAACCGGTTTAGGAACAAACATCGAGGCAACATCGGAAGCCAACATCAGGGAAACAGGCAGAGACATCAGGGAAGGTAGACATCAAGACAAGTGAGACCACGGAGGACATGGATCAGCAGACAGAACACAGCAATATGCAAGCTAATCCAAAGGCAATCAGGAAGTGGAATGAAAGTCCTTTTATACTGCAGTATGCAGGCAACTCCCTGGGAGGAGTTCACCTGGACCGCCCCTTGCTGGCCCTATAACTGAGGTGGAGTGCCGTGGGCCGGCCCCTAGGGAGAAGGGCATGGCGAAACCAGGAAGTCCAAGCAAGCACAAGCAAACCACAGGCAGGCCTCAAGAACAGCTAGGCCTCCCAGGCCCTGGAACAAATCCTGGATGGAACACAGGCGAGGACTTGGCTTCAGAGCAGCCTCCGGAGGAGAAGGTGAGATACCTCCTGTAGCGCAGCAACAGGGGGGATCGTAACATATACACCATTATTTGCCAGCAATGTCCCTCTGCTGTCTACATAGGAGAAACAGGTCAATTCCTAAGGAAAAGAATAAATGGATATGTCTAACTTTAGAAATGGCAACATCCAGAAACCAATAGGAGAACAATTCAACCTTCGAAGACACTCTTTGTCTAACCTTAAGGTTGACATACTCCTACAGAGGAAGTTGAAAGGAACAGTCCAGTGTGAAACTGCTGAATTGAAATTCATCAAAAAGCTTAACACCATCAGTTTAGGTCTAAACAGGGACAAAGGCTTCATATTATCACATCATTCTGTCTTTTCACGCTCACCTCATTTGTCAGTAGGTTGTACTATAATGTTATTAAAACTCTTTCCACACCAAGTCCTGTCTAATTTAATGTCTTTTCTTTGTTCTGATTATATTTTATCTATTTTCTGTACTTCATTTCATGTATCTGATGAAGTGGACTCTGTCCTTGAAAGCTCATGCTTCCATAAATTGGTTATTCTATAAGGTGCCACCCGACTTCTGCCATTTTGCTACACCACCCCAGTTACATGATGTTAGTTTTCATATTAGAAGTTAACACCCAGAAAATGGATCTGGGCATTATCATGAAAAATACTTTGAAATCCTCAGGAAATCAAAGGTATAACAAGAGGAGTTGAATTGTTCAATGCAGTCTCTATCAATTAAATGATAGAAATTCTTTAGTGCTATCAAATTTTCAGTTAATTCCTCTGCCTGTGTGTGTAATCTCTCTCCCCCCCCCCCCCCCCCCACCGCCAACTTCCCCAAACCCATCCTGAGTTGAATGTGCCCATCTACAGTTCTACAGTGCTCCTTATATGGAGAGTCCTAGTCATCATCTTAAAGGGTCTCTCTCTCTCATTCTTACTCTCTTTCATAAAAACATTTCCTCTGCTAACATGGGTAGAATGCACAGCAAAAAAGTGTAGTTAAATCCCACATTACTCTAACACATTCCATGCCAGGAGACCCTCATTCCCTTTAACTCTGCCCAAACTCCTCCCACTTGGAAATTAAATGTAAAATTTGCATATTAAAGTGTGATGCACTATTTATTGCATACGTTACAGCTGTTAATGCCATGTTAGAAATGTTAGTTTGGCCACTGTTGGAAACAGGATAATGGTTTGATGAACCCTTCGTCTGACCCAGTCTTACACATTAAAATTAGCTTAAATATGCATAAACTGTTGCGGCCCCGACCGCCTCCCCCATGATCGGGGTCGGGTCCGCTTACCTTTGCTCCAGGCCGCAAGGAGAGACGCCAAAGTCCCGGTCCGGTGAGCCGCATGTCCGCGGCATCTCCACGTTGAGAACGCCGTCAGAAGCTCCGCCCTCCTCCTCTGCCTCGCACGCGCACGAGGGCAGCCCTTATGTGCGTCCAGCACCCGGAAGTATGGGACAGCCCCCTGGCTGACGTCAGATGCCAGGCCTGCATTTAACTGACGCCCAGACTCCGAGGAAGCGCCTTGCAATGAGGTTCCCTGACTTCTAGTTGCCGTCCTGACTCTGCTGCTGCTGGTTCCTGGTTCCGGGTTCCCCGGTGCTTGCTCCAGTTCCTGCTTCAGCGATCCTTCATCTGTTGTCTTTCTGGTTCCTGATCTCGGCCTGCTTCTGACGCCTCTGCTAGCTGCCTGCCTCAACCCTGGTTTGCTTCTGAACACTGTCTGCCAGCTGCCTGCCTCGACCCTGGTCTGCCTTTGAACACTGGTTTGCTAGCTGCCTGCCTCGACCCTGGTTTGCTTCTGAACACTGTCTACCAGCTGCCTGCCTCAACCCTAGTCTACCGTTGAACACTGTTTGCTAGCTGCCTGCCTCGATCCTAGTTTGCTTCTGAACTGTGCTTGCTAGCTGCCCGCCTTGACCCTGGTCCTGCTTCTGACACCTCCTACCTGCAGGCTTGCTCCGGCTCTTAAGTCCCAAGGGCCCGGTTCCCTACGGGCTCCTCCTGGGGGGATCCCGGGTCCCGGGTGAAGCTGCCCGCCAGCCGCTAGTCTCCGCCTCCCGGTCTGCTCCAAGGAACCCTCCTTACAGGCCGGCCCAAGGGTCCACCGTCTCTCTACTATAACAATAACATAAACAGTCTCTATTCATGTAACCAGTATTTTATAAAAGTTGAAAATGGATGTGTATTTTCACTTTCACATGCACACGTACGCACATAAATAGGAGATGAATCTAGTGACATTCCAGTGTGCAGCAACAGTGATGCAGATAAGTCAGTTTTAAAACAGCAACTTGCTTGTGTAATTTTACACTTGCTAATTATCCTGCGTAAATGATATTAAAAGTGTTTGTAGTATATTTTTTGTTGGATGGTGGTCTGGGTGAACTGAGGAGAGTTCAGGCTGAAGAACAGGAAGGATCTTGATGATCTAGAGATGGACTGCTGAAATGGTAGACTATGTGGTTAAACTGATTAATATCATTTATATGAGAATATTTTAAATTTTGCCAATTTATTTGCATACGGCCGGATTTTAAAAGTTACGCGCATAAGTTATGCGCGTAACCCTTTTAAAACCTCCCTATTTTGCATAGGCTTGGCGGTGCGCGCAAGCCCCGGGATGTGTGTAAGTCCCAGGGCTTCGCAAGGGGGCAGGTTTGGGGCATGCCAGGTGGGTGGCGCGATTTTTGGGGCATTCCGGGAGCATGTCAGGGCGTGGTCGAGACCTCCAGACCAGCTCCCGGGTTGGGTGATGGTGCGCCAGCAGCCCGCTGGCGCACACCGTGTTTCGCCTGCCTCCGGCAAGCCCGCAGAGTTAGCAAGGATTCCTAAGGACTTCTTTTGGACTTCCTTCCTGCTATTCCACTTCCTGAAGTACTTCGCTGTACTTGCTCCTGTGTCGGAAGCTCATGGAACCCGCTCCTCGGGTGCCTCCCTGCATTCCATGGAGGGCCTTTCTGACTGGGGCTTCTACCTGAACTCTATCAAAGAGACTCAACTATCTTCATGAGTCCCTATTCCATCCGCCTCACTGGAACGGCATACCCCGAGCCTCGGGCCAATACCGTATTCTCTATAGAGGCTGCTACCTAGTACCACGCTACCATCATTGGTTCCTACAGACTTCTGCACCTCAACTACCAGCTACAGCGCAGTCTCCTCGGTGTACCCCATGCTGCGGGCCACTACCAAACCTGTGCTTCTGAGGTATTCACCTTCCTAAGAAACTCCTGGTGTACCCAGCTCTGCGGGACACTACCGGATCTTTGCTACTGGGTTTCCTGGAACTGTATTTACATTTCCCGCTCTGCGGGCTTGCCTTATCTCTCTTTAATAAAGTCTAACATACAGCTGTGTTCTATGCTGCTGAGGCCATGCCTACCGACGTGAGTCCCCAAGGGCTGCTCCCTGTGGGTGGGAACAACTCTCACTGCGGCCAGGGGTCCACAGTCATACCAATTCATAACACATAGTTTTACATGCAGCCATATATGAATGTATATGCTGCAGCGCATAGTTATGTGAAAGTTATCCTCTATGTATCTAAATTTTCCCCAAAAACCTACAGTTTAGCAGGTGTAGATCTTTGTGTGTTGTTTTCCAAGTCTAAATTTCAAATTGAAAGTACAAGTGAAAGAAATGAAAGTAAAGCCTACAGGTAAAATCTACCCACAGACATTTCCAGCTTTGAAGGTTACCCTCTATATAGGTCAAGTCAATGAGATATTCCTGTGAAGGATGTACTTAGGCTTTAAATGTGCTGTGTTCATCCTTAAGAAGAACAATGTTCTGTATGGATGGATCGTACAGTTAGGTATAAAGTGAAAGCTGAAAATCTTACCTGTGGGTAGTGATAGATCCTGAACACTTTGGACAGCTGCATCGATAACTCGGATGGAAGGCCTTCAATGACAGCAGTGAGCAGGCCATTTGTTCTACATTGGTAATTAGGGAGGCCATAGAACCTCTCTGAAAACAGATCCATAAAAAATTTAGTTGATAGAAATGGGTTGTTGCAAATCCTGTGAAGGTGAAGCCCAAGTGTGATGTTGGGTAAGAGCTCAGGGTTCTTGTTGATATCCTTCACAGCAGAAAGAAAGGCCAAGAAATTATAATAATATGTTTCGTCCTCTCTGCAATGTTTTAAAATGTAAAGTCAAGTTAGTATCTAAGTAAGAAGCTATAGACATATAATCAATAAAAAATATATATAGTGATAGAGAAGAGACACAGAGAGAATTCTTGTGGCACTGGTTGGCCAGCATATTTTTAAAGTGAATCAAAAAAGTCTGATAATTACCCTTATATCGCTGATTTTTCAAAGTTATTTGCCTGCATAAAACTCAATGTTATGTATGTAAATGAGAATAGTGAATTCCCCATCTTTGGATGGCTACTACCCCTCGATGGGACCATAAAAGAGGTAAAGGCTGGATTTTAAGAAGCACCCGAGTACTCGCATGTCTCTCGGTACAAATGGGAAAGGCAAAAAAAAGAGGCAGATTATGGGCAGGGTGTTGCGCCTTGGCCCGGTGCAGGTTTGGTAGGCCCTCTGGTCGGACCCGGAGAGCGCCTGCTACCAGGAGGATACAGAGGCTAGCAGGAGCTTCGCCAATAGCAACTCGGGGTTCCCTCAGGTTCCCTTGGTTACCTGGGCCGCCTGGTCTTAGGTGGTCCTCGCAGGGTCTCCCCAAGAGGAAGCGCAGGGGCATGCCCAATAGGAATAAGGGTGTGCAGTCAAGGTTCAGAAAAGAATGTCCAGGAGCCACAGTAGGCCAGAACAGGGAGTCCGAATGAATAGCGAGGATCAAGGCAAGAGCAAAGTTCAGAATGGTCAGTGGAAACACGGGTCAATACCAGAAGTCTGTCCAGGCATAATTAGGTCAAGCAGAGGACAAGTTCCAGGCAGCTAGACATGGTCAGGAGACAAGCAGAGGTTGATTCCAGGCAGCGGTAAGATGTGGTCAGAGAACAAGCAGAGGTCAGTTCCAGGCAGTGGTCAGACATGGTCAGAGGACAAGCAGAGGTCAATTCCAGGCAGCGGTCAGACATGGCCAGAAGCAAGCAATGGTCAGTATCGTGAGATCAGTCCAGAGGGTACTACCAGGGGAGGAGAAGGAACAGGAGACACAGGAGACGCTGGAAGAGGAGACACAGGAGATGCTGGAACAGGAGACACTAGAATAGGAGACACTGGAACAAGAGACACTGGAATAAGAGACGTTGGAACAGGAGAGACTGGAACAAGAGAATGCTGAGGCAAACTATGAACACCGGAATGTGAGACCCGATTGCCAAGGCAGGGATCAGGGATTTGAGCCCTGCCTTAAATATGGAGCCTTGGTGATGTCATCAAGGTGTGCCTTCCTGGGTTCTCCCACGCTTGGCCCTTTAAAGGGTTGCAGGTCTGCCGTGCACGCACCTAGTGGTGGAACCGAGGATGCTGACAACGCAGAGCCCCAACGGGAGTTCCGCTATGAGGCCTGCATGGGAGACTATGAGCGTGGGAGCCGGGGATGCCGCGAGCTGGCTGTGGCTGCGGAAGAGGAGTGCCCGGAGCTGGTGGACGGCATGGCAAGGTGAGCAGGGCCGGTTGTGGTGTCCACGTGACAGGGACACGCAACACAGGGTCTGAGTGCTTTAAGGGTTTAGGGCTTCAAGGGTAAAAGGGAGGCATATTAACCAGGGGGGGTTAGGAAGTCCTGTCCTTTATAAGAATGAACTGGGAATGGAGCGGAGAACTTGGTAAATGTGTTGGCACGTGTATCTAATAAAATTCCCCATTTACGCAGTAGAGCTGTATATTAAATAATGGTCACATCTCTGGGCGCAAGATTTATTTATTTATTTGTTTATTTAAGTTTTTTATATATCAGCATTCATGACAACAGACACATCATGGTGGTTCACAGTAAAACAGGGGTGCATAATAAACTTCAAACTGGAACTATGGTGCGGAAAAAAGCAGTTACATATAACAAGGGTGGATTGAACTGGGCGAGGAGAGAAAAGAAAAGATAGGTTAACATTGGCTAACGATAATTACAAATAGTTAACATTGAAATGGCTGATATTTATGTATTGATGGCTGATATTTATGTATTGATGGTGAGATGTTAAATTAATTGGAGTCCGGAAATGCTTGTTTGAACAGCCAAGTCTTGAGTCTTTTCTTGAAAATTGAGAGGCAGGGTTCCAGTCTAAGATTGGGGGGGATGGAGTTCCATAGAGGTGGACCAGCTGTAGAGAAGGCTCAATCTCTTAAGGTAATGTGTCTGGTAGTTTTGGTAGGAGGTACCTGTAATGATCCTCTGTATGCGTCTCTTGTCGGTCTTGAAGAGTTATGTAATTGGAGAGGGTTATGTAGGTCAATTGGAGCCAGTTGATGGATGGTTTTGTATATGGTGAAGATGGACTTGTAGATTATTCTGAAGTGGATTGGTAACCAATGGAGGTTTTTTAGGATTGGGTTGATGTGGTCTCTTCTCCTGGTGTTTGTCAGTATTCGAGCAGCCGCATTTTGTACCATCTGAAGCGGTTTGGTGAAGGAGGAGGGGAGACCTAGTAAGATGGAGTTACAATAATAACATATGGCATATGCCCATACGTCTGCCCATGTGACTGTTTCAAAGTTACCATTTTAATATCTCTTCAGGACTGCAACCACTCCTGACTAACTTTTTCACAATCTCATTTTCCCCAGAGTCGGGAGTCATTGTTGGTGGGGTAAAGACTTATCTTTCAGGGGCCGGAGTGACAGGAATGACTTTTGGTGACTTTCCTTCCCAGGAGAGGGGAGCATGTTTCCTTCTGTGTGTGTGCTGCGAGTGCCAATAAATACACTGGAGCCAAAGACTGTGTGACCAAAAGAAATTACTTTACTGGAGGTAAAGCAGGTGAGATATGGCACAATTAAATCAGTCCTCAGCACCACAGGAACTCTTTTAGTTACAGTCTCTTTCTGTGCATGGGTCTCTCACCATCTAGGTCCTGGCTAAGTGAGGCTCCCAAGTGGGCAGGGTATCCTTAGTTGGGGAGGAAAACCCCATCCAAATCTGCAAAAAAGTGTAAAACAGTCTAATACACAGAGAGTCCAAAACCCTCTCTCTCCTCAGGGTTGAAGACTCCAGATTAGTGTCATCAAAGGTCTCAAGTGGTTCTACACCACAGTTAGGTGATGTTTCTTCTTTGTTCTGTTTCTTTCACACTCACATCCCTAAAGGGAGGGATCCTGTCTGGAACATGCAGCTCTGGATGTTCCCCAAAGGGCAGGAAGAAAGGCAGCAAAATTCTCCTTCCCTGATCTTTATTCAAAAAGCTTTTTCTAACTAAAAGAGTTTGTCTCTTGCATCAGGACACCACCTGGAAGAGTGGTCGAAGATATGGCAGCTGAGATTCAATGCCAAGAAGTGCAAAGTCATGCATATGGGGAGCGGAAATCTGAATGAACTGTATTCGATGGGGGGGGAAAGGCTGATGTGCACGGAGCAGGAGAGGGACCTTGGGGTGATAGTGTCTAATGATATGAAGTCTGCGAAACAATGCGACAAGGCGATAGCAAAAGCCAGAAGAATGCTGGGCTGCATAGAGAGAGGAATATCGAGTAAGAAAAGGGAAGTGATTATTGCCTTGTACAGGTCCTTGGTGAGGCCTCACCTGGAGTACTGTGTTCAGTTCTGGAGACCGTATCTACAAAAAGACAAAGACAAGATGGAAGTGGTACAGAGAAGGGCGACCAGGAAGGTGGAGGATCTTCATCGGATGACGTACGAGGAGAGATTGAAGAATCTAAATATGTACACCCTGGAGGAAAGGAGGAGCAGAGGTGATATGACACAGACTTTCAGATACTTGAAAGGTTTTAATGATCCAAAGGCAACGACAAACCTTTACCATAAGAAAAAAATCAGCAGAACCAGGGGTCACGATTTGAAGCTCCAGGGAGGAAGATTCAGAACCAATGTCTGGAAGTATTTCTTCACGGAGAGGGTGGTGGATGCCTGGAATGCCCTTCCGGAGGAAGTGGTGAAGACCAGAACTGTGAAGGACTTCAAAGGGGCGTGGGATAAACACTGTGGATCCATAAAGTCAAGAGGCCGCCAATGAAGAGTAGGTGACTCGCCAGAATGATGGCTACTGCCTGGAGACAATACCCTTATTCAATAAACATACACATGGTTACTGTGACTCCAACATCACTCTAAGCTTCAACAGCAAGAGGAAATGTGGAAAAAAGGATTTGCACTCACAAAGACGGGAGTAGCTGGCTTGTTACGGCGGTTACTACCCCAAACCAAATAACCAAATTACTACCTCCACCTTCCTCTATTCCTGATGCCTTTCAACTAGCTTGATCACTCCATTCTTATACTTCACTTTCAATGCATATACAGCATAGTTCTCTGCTTCAATGGCAGGGGAGAAGAAAAACTGTTACTTCACACATCCAGCAGAGCTCTCTGCTTCAACAGCAGGGGAGAAGAAAAAAGGGTTCACACTCACAAAGCGGGGAGTAGCTGGCTTGTTACGGCGGTTACTACCCCAAACCAAATGTACCTGATACTTCACTCTCGACGCATATCCAGCATGACTCTCTGCTTCAACGGCATGGGAGAAAGACTGATACATCACGAATTTCCAGCATAGCTCTCTGCTTCAACGGCAGGGGAAAAGAAAAACTGATACTTCACGCATATCCAGCATAACTTCAACGGCAGGGGAGAAGAAAAAAGGATTCACACTCACAAAGCGGGGAGTAGCTGGCTTGTTACGGCAGTTACTACCCCAAACCAAATGTGCCTGATACTTCACTTTCGATGCATATCCAGCATAGCTCTCTGCTTCAACGGCAGGGGAGAAGAAAAAAACTGATACCTCACGCATATCCAGCATAGCTCCCTGCTTCAACGGCAGGGGAGAAGATAAACAACCAATAAGGGCTGTATAACATAATCTGGGTAAAAACAAATAAGCATGGGTGTAGCTTGCTTATTGCGGCGGTTACTACCCCTACTACCTCTAACTAATCAAGCTAGATATTTCACTTGGATGCAGCTCCATCACCGCTCTCTACATTAATGGTGGGGGTGGAAGGGAAATAGATCCAAGAGCTAAGAGAAACAAATCAGTATGAGAGAAAAAATGAGGGAAGCTTGCTGGGCAGACTGGATGGGCCATTTGGTCTTCTTCTGCCGTCATTTCTATGTTTCTATGTTTCTATGTTTCTCATTGAGGGTCCAGCCTGGTCACCACCATACATCTTTTCTCATTGAGGGTCCAGTCTGGTCACCACCATACATCCTTTCTCATTGAGGGTCCAGCCTGGTCACCACCATACATCCTTTCTCATTGAGGGTCCAGCCTGGTCACCACCATACATCCTTTCTCACTGAGGGTCTAGCCTGGTCACCACCATACATCTTTTCTCATTGAGGGTCCAGCCTGGTCACCACCATACATCCTTTCTCATTGAGGGTCCAGTCTGGTCACCACCATACATCTTTCTCATTGAGGGTCCAGCCTGGTCACCACCATACATCCTTTCTCACTGAGGGTCTAGCCTGGTCACCACACTACATCTTTTCTCATTGAGGGTCCAGCCTGGTCACCACCATACATCCTTTCTCATTGAGGGTCCAGCCTGGTCACCACCATACATCCTTTCTCATTGAGGGTCCAGCCTGGTCACCACCATACATCCTTTCACATTGAGGGTCTAGAGGTGCAGGTTGTACTTAGCCTGGGCATCCCAGACACAGAGTTCCCCATGTCCTAGATCCAGGAGATACCTGGGGGCCTCAGAATCCTCCTACCACAAATATACAAAATCAAGAAAATAATTTATCCAGAGAGAAGCCCCAGCCAGCCAGTTAGTGGACTAATAGGAACCACTTCTCGAAAATGCTTAGGATCTCCTGGTGGGGTTGGCCTGCATCCTTTAAGTAGGCCTGAAAACCAACGCAAAACACACCTCATTACCACCTTACTCTCCAAAAACCTAAAAGCACTATCCAGAGTCTTTCAGAAGAGAGTTTCTTATAAAACCTATCATTGCTAAGAATATTTCATTGAAAGTTTGCCTTCCTCTCTGCCAACTAGTACCATGGAACTGAAAACGAGGCTTACTAAAGCCTTGTCATTGAGCCTGGTGGTTTCATGCTGTGTTCACAAAAGCATTGGTCTAAGCATTCAGATGTCTAAACCTTGGGTTGGAGGATTATATGCACACAACATATAACTGAGTCGCTTCTGGTAGAGGAGATTTCCTTTCTTGGTAGCACTCACATTGCACATGTTTGAAAATAGACTTCTTCTATGTATTTCATCAGTGACTCCATATAAAATGAGTATTTTCAAGTTAGATTGTAGTGGTCAATGTTCAACTTCCCCCTGAAGAAGGCAATAGGTGAAACGAGGATCCTTGTTGGAGTTCTTCAAGTTTGAATTTTTACATTGCTTCTATGATTTCAAAATAATTATTCTTGTAAAGAAGTTTGATTCAACCTTATACATACTGGGCCGGATTTTCAAAAGGTTATGCGCATAAATCAGGAGGATTTACGAGCATAACCGGCCTTATGTGCGCCCAGGCCTAATTTCAAAAGGCATGTAAAGCCCCGGGACACGTAAAAGCTCCGGGGACTTACTAAAGGGGTGGGGCTGGGCGGTCCAGGGGTGGGGCAGGGGCATGACCAGAGGCCTCCGCACGACTGCTAGGCCGGGGTTCGTGCGCCGGCAGTTGGCTGAAGTAAGTTTTAAAACAAAAAAAAAAATGAAGTCATCAAAGGTAGGGGGGAAAGGGCGGGGGAGGTAGGGGAAGGGAAGGTGGAGTGGGGGGGGGGGGTAGGAAAGTTCCCTCCGAGGCCGTTCCGATTTCAGAGTGGCATGGGAGGGAATGGGGTAAGGCAGCGCGGCTCGGAGCAGGCTTGGTGCACGCAGGGTACACAATTGTGCACCCCTTGTGCGCGCCAACCCTGGATTTTATAACATGCATGCACCTGCATGCACATGTTATAAAATCGGGTGTACATGTGCTTGCACCGGGTAGCATGTACACATGTATGCCGAGCGCACATGTTATAAAATCTACCCCACTGTGTTAGTTGAGCCGTTAAACAGTACATATACATTTGCAATTATGTTGTTATAACATGAGTATGGTCTGCAAGCATAGGGGTAGATTTTAAAAGAAGCGCGATCAGCCTACTTTTGCTTGCGCATCAGACTCAAGCAAAAGTACGCTGGATTTTAGTAGATACGCGCGGAGCCGCGCGTATCCACTAAAATCCTGGATCGGCGCACGCAAGGCTATCGATTTTGTATAGCCTGCGCGCGCCGAGCCGCGCTGCCTCCCCCCGTTCCCTCCAAGGCCGCTCCGAAATCGGAGCGGCCTCGGAGGGAACTTTCCTTTGCCCTCCCCTCACCTTACCCTCCCTTCCCCTACCTAACCCACCCACCCGGCCCTGTCTACACCCCCCCCCTTACCGTTGTCGGGGGATTTACGCCTCCCGGAGGGAGACGTAAATCCCCGCGCGCCAGCGGGCCTGCTGCGCGCCGGGCCGCGACCTGGGGGCGGGTACGGAGGGCGCGGCCACGCCCCCGGGCCGTAGCCACGCCCCGTACCCGCCCCCAAAACGCGGCCGACACGCCCCCGAAACGCCGCGTCGACCGGGCCCGCCCCCGACACGCCCCCGACACGCCCCCCTCCGAAAACCCCGGGACGTACGCGAGTCCCGGGGTCTGCGCGCGCCGGTAGGCCTATGTAAAATAGGCTTACCGGCGCACAGGGCCCTGCTCGCCTAAATCCGCCCGGTTTTGGGCGGATTTAGGCGAGCAGGGCGCTGAAAATCCGCCCCATATTCTATAAAATAATGTAAGATATTTGTAGTTGGAAAAATTTTGTAAAATCCAAAAAACCCTTTTTTTGAGTGCATGTGTTCAGTTTTAAGTGTACTTATATGTATAATTTTGTAATAAAGATCAACATTTGTTCTCTATATTTGTTCTTGTAAGTATTTCTGTAGTGTTGATTCATTTTGGGAATTGATTGTTACGGCTATGGCTGCTGTGTAACTGCCTCACCACCAGGGGTCCCTCAAGAGCATGCTCCCCTGGCTGACCCAATCCGTCCTAGTCATCTGCTCTATGTCCTGGACTGTCTTTATAACCCTGCCTACCCAAGACTCCAGTGCTTCGGCATCGAGCTCATTGGGCTCCCTGCTCTAGCCTTCCCTCCTGCTTTGCTCTGCTGCCTTCGGGCTTCTGCCTTGCTCTATAGCCTTCGGGCTCCTGCCTTGCTCTGTAGCCTTTGGGCTCCTGCCTTGCTCTGCTGCCTATGGGCTTCTGCCTTGCTGCCTTCGGGCTTGTGTGTTTTATGTTTAATGTTAGTAAGGTTTGGTTCGTCTGTCTAGTCATTGTCAGTCTTGTTTCCCCAGGTTCCCTTAGTCCAGTCACTCATACCTACAGTCAATACCACCCTTACCCGCACGCTATCCCAGTCCATCCTTACCAGCACCCAGCTCCAGTATCCTGATCACTTTTATCTGCAGTCACCTTCACACATATCTCCATGCTGCTCCTGTGTATCAAGCTCACCCTTACCTTCATGCACCTTGTATCAGGGACTCCCTCCAGCCAGCTCCCAGTACATCTGACACCTTCCAGCTAGCATTCAGCTCCACAGGTCCCAGCCAGCACCAGCCTCCTTGCCAGCCAGTACGCAGCTCCACAGGTCCCAGCCAGCACCCCGTTCTATACTTTCCTGCCTGCACCACATTCCTTCCCAGCCATTATCTGAGACTCTCTCAGGCAACCCCTGTCTCTCTTCACCTGGAGTCACTCTTGCAGGTGGTGTTCACTGCACCTGACTGGTGCCCAAATTGTAACATTGATATAGAAAGACAGCATTACTCATTGTCAGTACAGCTGTCTGGTATCTACTTGTAAGATATATATTATAGATTCTGCCCAGAGACAAGCCTGTCTGTTCCAGCACAGATAAGAAACAACTGTTTTATTATTGATTATTACATCTGTATAAAAGTATTTCTTTGTGCTTTTATTTCAGTGTCTCTTTCTCTTCTAGATATAGATTTTGTATATTAATTTGTTTGCTTTCTTGCTATTTTGATTGCTTTAAGATTACAGAGACAAAGGAAAAGGAAAAAAAAAAAACTATTCCAGAATTTAAATTAGTGTTTGGTTGTTTAAAGTTTCCAGAGACCAAATAAAAATAACCATTCCAGCATTTTAATTAGTATCCCTCTATTAATGCATCTAGCTGGCTCTATTAATCTCTGTTTAGATACTAATAGTGGGGCATAACGTGCTATAGGATCATTAATAGCAAAAAGACAGGTAAAGTTCCAGAATGTGTCCTGCTCTACCAGCTTGATCAAGGTTTAACTGTTTAACTCCATCCCACTCTACCCCTCTGCCCCAGAGGTGTAGCTATGGGTGGGCCATGGCCCACCCACTTCAGGGTCAGGCCCACCCAAGTGTCCGGGGCCAGCACTGTGTGCGCACCACGCTAAATCCTAGCAGAACACAGCAGAGATCTTCAGCTAAGCCCATCTTAAAAGAGAAAGCAATTCTAGCGCTGGGCCTACAGCCACCCCTGCAGCAGCCTCTTTCCTTGTTTCCAGGAAACACCTGCAGAAGGAGAGGGTGGGGCCAGTGCAGGCAAGCTGGCTGCAGGCCCCTGCTGGATTTCTGTTCTCTTCCAGTTGCTACAGCTGCCAAACGGACCTGCCCTGGAAGAAGCACAAAAGCTAAGTGGAGGTTAGAAGCTGGGAAGGGGTTGATTTTGCAGGGGGGGGGGGGGGGGAAACTATGAAGGGAGTAGGGAAGAGAGAAGTCGGGAAGGGATTTTTAGAGAGAGGAATCAGAAGTAACTACGGGCTGAGTACGAGCCATAGGGGGGAGGACAGGAGCATGTGGGGAAATGAGGGAGCACTAGAGAGAAAGGGTCATATGAAGCACTGGGGGGGGGGGGGGGGGAGAAGTCATGGGGGAGAATTAGGAGGGAAAAGGGGTCATATGGGATATATAGCAGCTGTGGGGTGAGGAGGAAGAGGACTGGGAAGGGGCTGTGGGGGAAAATGAGGGAAAGGACCCAAATATAGACCCCCTCCTCCCTTGTTTCTTTCTTCCATGCTGTTTTCCTGCTTTGGGCTGACTGAGCTGAGAGTGACGCTGTTAAGCACCACAGTATCCTGGAGCCTGGCTGGACAGTATTAACTGATTATCGTAAAATATTCCGGGACCCAGTTCAGAGCTCTGATCTGAACATGTCTCCTACACAAAAACTGTATTTTGGGAATAGTAGGATTTTGGTAGCTGATTTGATTTTTTTCTGGTGCATTATTAGTTTTCTTGCATACAGGACATACCCTACAGTCCTGAGGCTTATATACTGGGTTTGAAATATTTCGTGGTAACAAAATTTGTACTTTACATATTTCTACAGGGTAGATTACTACAGTTTTTGTGGAGAAAGTCCATGGGACCACCCTCTCTTCCACCCCCCCCCCCCCTTCCTCCATGACCCCCAAAGCTTGCTCACTGCTGGTACTACAGAAAACAAATGTCCTGGATTCCACCATCAGAAATCTGGTAGCCCTGCTATAACCCAACCGCATTAGTCTCCAGTAAGCAATGTCCAAACACTGGGAAGCCTGAGAAAGAGCTTGCATGGGAGACCACGTAGTAATGGTTTGCACAGGGCAGCAAAAGAGGCAGCACCGTCCCTGAGTCTGGGGCTTGGTACTGTTCTGGGATGCTAGGTTTGCTCTGTCGGATCTGAGTGACGGTTTCGTATTACTTTACAATGTGCCTGGCAGTGGAGAGAGTTTGTGTGGCTCTTACTGAGGTGATACCAGAATTTGAATATTCATTGAAAGTTTTATATTTAAAAGTATTGATCAATCATGCGTTTTTACAGGATCATTCTCAGAGGATGACGATTAGTTCCAATGTTGCCAAAATTTTGGCAGGATCCCTATTGATCCCACATCCCTGAGTCTGCTAAATAGCAAATAACACCTCTGGGAAGACTCAGCAGTGCGCTCAGTTAAGGCAAAAGCAGACTGGGAAGGGGATTTCAGAGAGAAACTGCTGCGGATAGGATAGATCCTATGGCAGGGGCGGAAAACTCTGGATCCGAGAGCCAAACATAGACCTGGTTCTCAGGATATCCATAATGAATATGGATGAGTTAGGTTTGCAAACTATGGAGGCTGATGTATCTCATGCATATTCATTGTGGATATCCTGAAAACCTGGCCTGTTTGTGCCTCTTGAGGACTGGAGTTGATCACCCCCATCCTAAAGGAAAGGGGGAGGGAGTTGAGACTTGAGAGAGAGAGACTGCTGGAGAAGAGCAGGAATTGGGAGAGAGACTACTGAGGACAGAGTGAGGGATGGGAGTCATCTCATTGCCCCACCTTGTGTAAGCAGGCTCTCTTTCAATTCTTCATCTCCAGCAGTCTCTCTCTCTCTCTTTCTCTCTCTCTCTCTCTCTCTTAAAGGGGGAGAGTGGGACATTGTGGCAGAGACGGCTGTGGCAGGAGAAGAGTTTATTGATAACAGTATAACTGTCATGCTCACAACACTCTACCTAATGCCCACCCAGGTTAATTTTGGGCCCTGCCAAAATATCAGTTCTGGCTACGCCACTGTTCTGCCCACCCACCCTTAGGTTTGTTTTTCTTATATAGCTGCCTTAATTCATAATTGGCAACAAGAAAAATTAGTAAATTGGCATTTCCTTAGCTATTAACCATCAATAAATTATCAAAATGAGGACTTTCCAATGTAGCTATTGTGGAGCCTTTATTCTGAGGCAAATCATCTGGAAACTGAGGGCTTGCCCCATTTGTGCAGAACTCTCTTCCTTGAAAAAGGAGCTGGCTGACGTTAAAGCTGAATTAGCTTCAACAAAGAAAGTCTCACCCACTTTTCAGTATTCAGGAATTAATTTCCCATTACCACAAAAAAACCAAGAGTCAAGAAAAAAGAGATACACAGTGGGCTCAGGTAGGATAAGACCGGTGACCCACAGACACCCATTCTTGACAGCTGTGCAGCCCACAACTCTACCCCCCCCCCCCCGCCCACACACACACACACACTCACACACAGACAGGGCATTAAGGAACTCAAAAAACAATAGGATTACGGTGGGCTCTGCGGGGACACATACTGCATCAAGTACATCTAGTAAAAAAAAGCCTTCTCTGTATTAAATACTGAAGAAGTTCTTAAGAAAAAGATTGAAGTGTTATCTGAGAAGAGAGAAGAAACCCAATGCATACAGAATTTCCAGATTAGTAAACAAAGGAAAAAGCTCATTGTGAAGGATGACTCTGTCATCAGAGGCACTAATCCTTTCCTTTGCACAATTATAAAGGGACAGGGCGAAGTGAATAACAAAACTCAACTAAAGTCACAAAAGGAGTCCGAGAAAAGCTATGAATGAGCTGGAAAGCTATGAAAACAAATGCTTGTAGTTTGGGCAATAAAATCCCAGATCTGCAAGCCCTAATAGTGGAGGCAGACTTGGACATTGTTGCTGTCACAGAGATGTGGTTCAAGGAATCTCATAATTGGGATATGGCCATACCGGGCTACAACTTGTTAAGGAAGGACAGAGAGGATAGGAAAGGAGGAGGAGTGGCTCTTTATGTCAGAAACAATATTCAAGCAACTGAGCTTCAAGGAAGATGGGGCAATGAAGAAGCTCTATGGGCTGACCTAAAAAAAGATGATGGGGCATCCATTTATATTGGAGTAGTTTACAGGCCTCCAAATCAAAAGGAAGAGCATGAGAGAGATCTAGTTGAAGACATTCAAAAGATGGGAAAAAAGGGAGAAGTGGTGATCATTGGAGACTTTAATCTGCGGGATGTAGATTGGAGAATTCCCTTCTGCTGAACCTAACAATAATAGAGAAATAGTGGATCCCCTGCAAGGGGCTTTGTTCAAACAAATGGTAATGGAACCCATGAGAGAGGGAGCTATACTCGATTTAGTGCTCACTAATGGAGAAAATGTCTCTGATGTCCAAGTGGGCGCCCACCTCAGCACAAGTGATCATCAAACGGTATGGTTTCATATCACTCAAAAGATGCATAGAAGAAACACAAAGACCCAAGTTTTGCAGTTCAAAAACACAGACTTTGAGGAAATGGGGAAGTACTTGGTGGAAGAACTAAAAGAATGGGAGAACAAGAAAGATGTGGATCAACAGTGGTTCAAACTAAAAGGAGCAATTATCAAGGCAACTAATATATATGTTAGAAAAGTAAAGAAAAGCAAAATAAAAATGAAACCTATATGGTTCTCAAAGGAGGTGGCTGACAAAATAAAAGCTAAAAGAACAGCATTCAAGAAATATAAAAGATCCCAAAGGGAGGAGCATAAAGAAGAATATCTGGTACAACTGAGGGAGATGAAGAAAGTAATCAAGACAGCAAAAAGTCAAGCAGAAGAGAGGATTTCCAGAGTGGTAAAGAGAGGTGACAAAACATTTTTCAGATACATCAGTGAAAGGAGAAAAGTTCAAAGTGGTATAGTGCAATTGAAAGGTTAAAAGGATCAATGGGTTGAGAGAGACGAAGAAATGGCAGAAATATTAAACAAATACTTCAGTTCAGTTTTCACTAAAGAGGACCCAGGAGAAGGACCGTTGCTAGTTAACAAGAAACTGGAGGGGAATGGAATACATGTTACTCCGTTTACTGATGAGAATATGTGGGAAGAGCTGGGAAAACTAAAAGTTGATAAAGCCATGGGGCCTGACGAGGTTCATCCCAGGATTCTGAGAGAGCTCAGAGATGTGCTGGTGGGTTCGCTTTGTGATTTGTTCAATAGATCCCTGGAAATGGGAGTGGTGCCAAGTGATTGGAGAAGAGCAGTGGTGGTCCCACTTCACAAGAGTGGGAGCAGAGAGGAAGCTGGAAACTACAGGCCGGATAGCCTTACCTCGGTGGTGGGAAAAGTGATGGAGTCGCTTCTGAAAGAAAGAATAGTGAACTATCTACAGTCTAAAGAATTGCTGGACCAGAGGCAGCATGGATTCACCAGGGGAAGATCCTGTCAGACAAATTTGATTGACTTTTTCAACTGGGTGACTAGGGAATTGGATCAAGGAAGAGCGCTCGATGTCATCTACTTGGATTTCAGCAAGGCTTTAGACATGGTCCCGCACAGGAGGCTGGTAAATAAAATGAGAAGCTTAGGAGTGAGTGCCAAGGTGGTGGCCTGGATTGCAAACTGGTTGACAGACAGAAGACAATGTATGATGATAAATGGAACTTACTCTGAAGTGAGAGTGGTGTTAAGCGGAGTGCCGCAAGGATTGGTGTTGGGACCGGTCCTGTTCAATATCTATGTGGGCGACATAGCGGGTGAGATAGAAGGTAATATTTGACTGTTTGCAGATGACACTAAGATCTGCAACACAGTGGACATGCCAGAAGGAGTGGAGAGAATGAGACGGGATTTAAGGAAGCTGGAAGAGTGGTCGAAGATATGGCAGCTGAGATTCAATGCCAAGAAGTGCAGAGTCATGCATATGGGGTCTGGAAATTCTAAAGTATTGTATTCAATGGGGGGTGAAGGGCTGATGTGCACAGTGCAGGAGAGAGACCTAGGAGTGAAAGTGTCTAATGATCGGAAGTCGGCGAAACAATGTGGCAAGGCGATAGCTAAAGCCAGAAGAATGCTGGGTTGCGTAGAGAGAGGAATATCGAGTAAGAAAAGGGAAGTGATTATCCCCTTGTACAGGTCCATGGTGAGACCTCACTTGGAGTACTGTGCTCAGTTCTGGAGACCGTATCTCCGAAGGGACAGAGACAGGATGGAGGTGGTCCAGAGAAGGGCGACCAAAAAGGTGGAGGATCTTCATCGAATGTCTTATGAGGAGAGATTGAAGAATCTAAATATGTACACTCTGGAGGAAAGGAGGAACAGAGGTAATATGATATAGACTTTCAGATACTTGAAAGGTTTTAATGATCCAAAGACAACGAGAAAACTTTTCAGTCAGAAAAAAATCAGCAGAACCAGGGGCCATGATTTAAAACTCCAGGGAGGAAAATTCAGAATGAATATCAGGAAGTATTTCTTCACGGAGAGGGTAGTGGGTGCCTGGAATGCCCTTCCGGAGGAAGTGGTGAAGACCAGAACTGTGAAGGACTTCAAAGGGGTGTGGGATAAACACTGTGGATCCATAAACTCTAGAAATTGTGTATGAAGAGTGGGTGGCTCACGGGAATGACAGCTACTACCTGGAGATAATACCCTTATTCAATAAACATATACATGGTTAATGTGACTCCAATAGTGCTCTAAGCTTCAACAGCAAGAGGTAATGTGGAAAAATAAAAAGGGATTTCCATTCACAAAATAGGTGGGGAGTAGCTTGTTTGTTATGGTGGTTACTACTAGGGATGTGCAGAGGGGCCGTATTCGTTTCATACAGCATTCGTATTTGTCGGGGCCAGATAAGTTGTATCCGTTCAAAGGGGGCCCCTGATCCATTGATATGTGCCATTCTTATTCATCGCCCTTTTAATTTAATTAACTAGAACCCCTCACCCTCCTGACTCCCCCCCCCCCCACCCAAGACTTGCCTAAATTCCTTGGTGGTCCAGCAGGGGTCCCGGAGCGTCTCCTGCCCTCCCTCCGTCGGCTGCCGGCATTCAAAATGGTGCCAATAGCCTTTGCCCTTACTATGTCACAGGGGCTACAGGTGCCATTGGTCGGCCCTTGTCACATGGTAGGAGCAATGGACGGCTGGCGCCATCTTGTGCTCCTACCATGTGACAGGGTCCGAACAATGGCACCGGTAGCCCCTGTGAGAAAGTAAGGGCAAAGGCTATCGGCGCCATTTTGAATGCCGGCAGCCGATGGAGGGAGGGCAGGAGACACTCCGGGACCCCCGCTGGACCACCAGGGAATTTAGGCAAGTCTTGGGGGGAGGGGTCAGGAGGGAGGGGGATTTGTTTAAATATGCCATTTAAGACGGCCGAGTGATTCGGCCACAATTCGTTGTATTTGTGGGAAATCTTGATGCGTTTCGCAATGCAACGAATACAATGAATACAGCCATATACACTGCAGATTCGCAATACGTTTCAAATGAATGCACACCCCTAGTTACTACCCCAAACCAAATAAGCCTGATACTTCACATTAAATGCATATCCAGCATAGCTCTCTGCTTCAACAGCAAGGGAGAAAGACTGATACTTCACACATATCCAGCATAGCTCTCTGCTTCAACGGCAGGGGAGAAAGTCTGATACTTCACTTTCAATGCATATCCAGCATAGCTCTCTGCTTAAACAGTAGGGAGGAATGAAGAAAAGTGGATCTAATACAGATATAATACAGATAACAACTAACAAGGACAGAAATACATAGTCTGGATAAACAAATAAGCATGGGTGTAGCTTGCTTATTGCGGCGGTTACTATCCCTAATGTATTAATCTAGATATTTCACTTAGGTGCAGTTCCAAAACTGCTCTCTACATTAATGGCGGGGGTGGAAGGGAAACAGAACCAGAAGGTTACTAAGGGCCAAGAGTAACAGACAAGTATGAGAAAAAAAACGTGTGCGAAAGCTTGCTGGGCAGACTGGATGGACCGTTTGGTCTTCTTCTGCAGTCACTTCTGTGTTTCTATATATTTATATATTTATTTGTTTGTTTGTTTATATTTATATCTTACTCTGAAACTCCCAGAGCAAAGCACTACATTTTGTTGTCTGGTACAATATTTAGAAGCAAGTATAGAAATCAGATATTAGTTGTAAATTAATCCCTGGTTTTGTTTTCAGCCATAGACTTATGCTTATTGAAAACATCAAGACACACAGCTCCTGCAACATCATACACCACTTCTAATTGTACACATGAATTGTAAGGTTGGAGAACTTTACTAAATATTTTAACATGTGTATCTGTTATTGCAAAAGGAGAGAATCCCTCACACTGGGATTTCCCTTTGATGGGATTTTGATTCTGAAATCAGTAGATCATATTTTTTATTGTCTTTATGATAACTGAGGTGCCAACCAAATGAAGACTTTCAATAGTCTAAACCATGATGTATATTTTCTATTCCTAGTCTAATCCATCAGCTCTAATCTTTTTTTTGTTAGTTTTTGTGATTTTAACTCATGGTTTGCTAGCAATAATAAAGAACTTAAGGGTTTGGAAAATTGATCATTAGCATTGATAGCGAATGCTGAAACACGTCATTGGATTTAATACAAATGCTACAAAAAAGTGATTTTATATACTTTTATTAACTGCTCCAAATGAGGGAATCCATGCTACTATGGAGTCAATCCTAGAGAGATAGGCAGGTATCTGAGTGTGCAAAAAGTAAGCAATGTTTGGATTTAATTTCCTACATTTGCCTATAATATAATCTCTCTCTCCCTCTCTTTTTCTCTCTCGGTAAATATATAGGGCTGGTGTTGTTCATCTGAAACACTAAAAAGCCATAGAAATAAATATGAAAAATGAATGTGAAAGACAAAAAAATGTATAAATCAATAGCCTAGTATTGATTATCATAGCAAAAGTCAAATATACTGTTACCCTGCCAGACAAGACCATCAGTATATAGAGAGGATCTCTCAGTTTTAATATGCTTTCTGTTAATTAGTTAATGAAAAGAAGCAAATGTATCTTTTTCACTTTTTTAATTTTTACATTTCAATAAGTTATAAAGCAGACTTTCTATGAAACACTGGGTAGTTTTCAGTATTTATTAAAAATAAAGGTATTTTCCAAACACATATTAACTTTTTGTAATGTAATGGACCTTCATAAATATACAGGCATAGACATTTATTCTATCTCTTTCAATAGTCTTGAATTTATAATCATTGGCCTTGAATAGAAAACCCTTTTTATATATTTTTCAATATGTTTCTAAAGAAATAGTTCATTATTCTATAAGTAATTCTGCTCTTGAATCAAAGCATGAAGTGCAAATGCAGAGACTTATCTTAATACCAAACATCATTTCTTGCACATGTATCTTTCTCAAAAACTCAGCTTCTCAGCTGATAATTCACTTTACAGATTATCAGAGATACTTCTGCATCAGGGGCTGTAAACCACTGAATCCTCCAGGCACAAGGTGAACAGAATTGAGGAGTTTCCAGTCCCTGATGTGGAATTTTTTCTTCCAATACTATCCTAATAGGATGCGCACCCCTAACGCCTCCTTGCTAATGTGACCCCAATTGGTTTTCATAACTCGACCATCTGCTGGTTAGGAAAACCAATGCCGATTGTAAGGACATCGGTTTTCTTAACTCAGCCATTTACCAGTTAGGAAAACCTATGCCGATTTTAATGACATCGATTTCCCTAACTCAACAGTCTTTTAAATACAGTTTCTTTAAGCATTTAAAACAAGTACAGAAAAGCATTTTTTTCTGCTTTTCTGTACTTGTTTTAAATGCGCTCAGCTGAGCGCTAAATGTGCGCCCTAGATGCAAATTTGTTTTTTGCATCTGGAGTAATGCTAATAGCCTCAATCAGATGTATTTGCATGTGATTAGCACTATTAGACTCAATCCATGTCTGACACATGTTGAATAGGCGCTAATCCCCTTATTGTATTAGGGGATTCATTAGCGCCTATTCAACCCAAGTCTGACTGCAGATTACACAGTGCACTCGGCTGAGCACACTGTATTGCATAGGCCCCTTTGAGTGACAGTGATTAGTGAAAGTTAGTTCTGTACTGTGAGGTTTCGTAGACTTGTACACACACCTAAGTTGGACAATTGGTCAATCAGAATACAAGTCAGTGAAGAGATCCCATTTCCCTGGGATAAAAGAGGACCAGCAGGCTGAAGTTCCACTCATGTTCTTGCAGAAACTGGACTGTATAAGTAACAGAGAACACATGCCCTCTGACAAAGTATATGATCAGAATTAAAGAACAAAGTCTGATGATTAAAATGTGAGCTAATGTGATGTTTCCTGATATGCAGCTCTTTTTTAATGAATGTGAAATGAGTTAATTATTAAGTGGAAATATAAAAATGTTGGTTGGAAATAAGGTGAATTGAGTATATAGCAAGTCATCGCTATATCAGACATAAAAGTTGCTATATTGAACAGTGTAGGCAGCACAGAATTGGTGATGCTCAATCTAGAAGATTTTCTGGGACAGAAAGCATAGATTTTTATTCTGCATTTAATTTTGGACTAAAGGCACAAACATTTGATGCTATCCTACAAAGGGGGTCAAAATGTTTGTGTAAGATGCAGTCTCTAGAAATCATGAGACACATTCAATGTTTTGAAGATGTTTTGTCTGCATCAGATGTGTGACACGTGTCTGGCAAACTTTTATACTCTTCACTGAGTGTCCCAAACATAAACAACTGGTAACAACAAAAATGATGTTAAAGTGCTATGGTAAATTCTCGAGGGATACAGCAGAATATACTCGGGGAAAAGAACACTCAAATATTCACAAAGACCAATCTGCAAGGCTTTTCCTAGCCTGTTGCCATCTTCTGATCAAGCTTGACACTAAGTAAAGAGCAAAAGTGTTCCCAATAAGTTTAAGACTCCTGATGCAGACATATTCAAAACAATGAATCAGTGTAAGGTGATTTCTAAAGACTGCATCTTACACTAACAAATGATCATACCATATCAATGGAACAGTTTATTAGCAAAAAAAATAAAATAAAGTTCTCCAAGAATAATGATTAAACTACTATGTTAACACTTCCATAAAAAGTATAAGTCACATGGTACGTATGTACCTAGCATCTAAGTTATGATGTCTTCTTAAATTACAATGGAGTGTTGTAATTTGTCTCTAGTGAAATTATATTTTGTGGATTAATGTTATTAACACTATCATGATTATTTTTGTGCATTGTAACAACTTATGTCAATGCTGATATCATAATATCTGAAAGAAAACTAGCAAGAAAATATAACATTAAGGAAGCCCCTATTCATCCCTCTTACAGGTCAAAATTATATTCATGCTCATGTCAGTGACCTTACAAAATGAATTTCACAATTGGATTTTAGATAGTAAATATGATACTGCTTACGTCTTAGATACTATGAATTGTGGCAAGGATTTGAAGGACTTGAAGGATTGAGGTTCGGATATATAGCAGCTTCCAGAATTCACAATTCCTCCAATTGTGAAGTCTCCTTCTATGTAGAATCCCCATTGTCTGTTAGACCTTTTCTTTGAACACGGGTGGGTCATGGTCTTCCACATGACATCACTGAATAATAACAAAATCAGAAACTTGCAGGCTACCATCTCTCAGGCTGCAGGATATCACATCCAGAGAAACCTCAGCTTTTTCTGACCTTACAAAAATTAATGAACATAGCAGGAGATGGTTTCAATCACTTAGCTGCCCCCATCACTCACATCTTTCAGTTCTGTTTTGAAAATATTCTGTATTTTTCTGGCAGACACTGGCAAACATTTGAAAAAGCTGAAGTAAAGATCAGAAAAGTCTAAGGCTACTGCAGATGAAGTGAGTCCCATTTCTTGATGAGATCCCTCAGCTGTGATCTTTATAGAGCCCTGCACCTGAAAGGAATGTCCTCAACCTATCATTAATATTAAGTAAACTGGTTCATCAACAGTATACTTAATATTAATGATAGGTTAGGTTTTTATTAATGTAACCTTTCATAATTTCTGTTTTTCTTTGATTTTACCAAAGGCACAAATACTAATCAGAGCAGAGCACCTGCAGAATACAACGTTAATTCTTCTCTTTGTGTATTTGAGTTTAATTGTAGAGAAAACAAGCCAATATGGAAAACACGTTTATGGACTGGGCTGCACATAATTTAGTTGTATAATGCTTTGTTCTCTGCCTCTATGAGAAGCACATTCAAGTTCTGGGCAAAGCAGTGCAGGTCTCTATAATAATGGGAAGGGCTTGGTCCATGCATGTTTGTTTCAAAATTATGATCTGACAATACAGTAAGGAATAATACAATGAGAAGAAATATAAGAAAATACTTCTTTACTGAGAACAGAAAACATGACGTCAATAGGTTTATGTTAGAAGTGAGGTAATCAAAAACCTTGCCAGAATTCAAACATATCTAGGAAATAAACAGAGCTGCAGAATCAAGGATTGTAGATAGCCACATGGCAACCAATCCTCCCTTCACTCCCTAAGGAACAGGGGCAAGGAGAGAGATGAAATGGAGGAAGCCAAGGGCAAATAAGGGAAGCATGGCCCAGTGTTACCCCAGGTCATGAAGTAGCTGGGTGGTTTTCCATAGGCTACACCTCTAAGGAAGCTAACTGGGGCAATGCTGACAGGATCATAGAGGTCAGGTACCATCCTGAAAGGCCAGAAGTTTTTTTTAACTCTTTATTTTCAAATTTTTCCAAAATTACAAGTCAAAAAAATTGGCATAACTTTATTCTGGATATCAAAGAAAAAAAAAACTTACTGAAACAAATTCTTCCACAGGAAAAGAATAATCATCCAAAATGAGACCTCAGCAACTGGGCGTTGTGAAGCGGCCCTTGGCTGGAGCCATGAGCCGCCTCTTACCTTCATGGCCCGGAGGCCACAGCAGCCGAGGCCTGTCCCGCAGCCCGGAGGCTGCCATCTTGCCGCCAACGCTAGGCCTTCACCGCAGCAGGAGCCGCGGACTTCACCATCCTCTTCGCAGCAGGAGCCGCCCCCGGGCCTCCTCTTCAGTGGCAGGATGCTGCCACTATGTCATGGCCTGCCCTGAGGCCCAGCTTCCTCCAGCAAGGCAGCAGCAGGGATACCGCTGTCCAGGGTCCTGGACTTCCTGTTCCTGCTCCTCCTAAGGGACAGGCCCACGGCTCTCTTCCCTTTTTAAAGGGATAGTGCAGGTGGGGTCCTCCCTGGGTGTTGGCCTTCCTGCCCTACAAAAGGGATCCGAGCTCACTCCATGTTCACCTTGGCAAGGAGCTATACTCCTTGGAGCAGTCCTCCCTTGGACTCTGTATCCTGCTCAATTGGACTTTCGTCTTCTGTTCCAAGTTCCTGTGATGTCTTCTGTTCCAAGTTCCTGTGAAGTCTTCCATCTGCCTTCGTCGCATCCTTCATCTCCTGATGTTTCCTCGGGTATGCAGGTCTCCAGAGGTTCCTGGCTTTTAACTTTCCCTCACTGTGTCCCGCCTCAGTGTTCTGGCTCAGAGTTCCATCTCTAGGTACCTGACTCTGAGGCCCATCTCTGAGCACTCCCTTGAACTGTGTCCAGGTCCTTTGAGCTCATTGTTAGTACCTTTCTCTCCTCAGAGTCCAAGTCCTCATCTCTTCAGTTCCAAATGCCTTCGTCTCCTCAGTTCAAAGTGCCCTCGTCTCTTCAGTTCCAAGTGCCTTCGTCTCTCCAGTGCCAAGTCTTCTCTTCAGAACTCCTTGCCCAGACAAGGTTCATCTCACCACAGGGGCACACACTCTCCGACCCACACTGGGGAGTGCCACCTAGCGCTCCCTTCCATCGCAGCACAACAGCTTGCCAAAACTATGTGCCTGGTGGCCTGCCTTGTCCCGGGTTCCTTTGAACTTCCTCAGACTCTCTGAGCCCAGAAATGTTTTGGGGGGGATTTTTCCTCACGACCTGTTGGAGGTGCCAGCTGTCTGGATATACAACCTGCAGGAGTTGCCTGCACCCCACCTGGCTTTTCTGGCACCAGCTGTTCCCATCCTGAATTCTTGCCTGGTTTGCTCCTTTGTTCCTTGTTCTCCATTTGTTCTTTGTTCTCCATCCCGTTTCTTGTTCTCCGTTTGTTCCTTCTTCTCTGTTTATTCCTTGTGCTCCGTTTGCTACTGTGCTCCGTTTGCTTCGCTGTGTCTTGTTTCTTGCTCTGCTGTTCCTTGTTCATTGCTCTGCTGTTCCTTGTTCTGAGCTCCGCTGTTTTGTTCTGTGCTCCATGTTTCCTTGCTCCGTGTTTCCTTGCTCTGTGTTTCTTTGCTTCGTGTTTCCTTGCTCCATGTTACTTATTCTCCTGTTGCCTGTTCTCTTGTTCCATGTTCCTTGCTTCCATGTTCCTTGTTCTCATGTTTTGTTCCTTCCATTTGTTCTTTGGTCTGTTCCTTATTCTGTTTGTTTCTTTGCCCTGTTTCTCTGTTTTCTTAAGAACATAAGAACATAAAAAAATGCCATACTGGGTCAGACCAAGGGTCCATCAAGCCCAGCATCCTGTTTCCAACAGTGGCCAATCCAGGCCATAAGAACCTGGCAAGTACCCAAAAACTAAGTCTATTCCATGTTACCATTGCTAATGGCAGTGGCTATTCTCTAAGTGAACTTAATAGCAGGTAATGGACTTCTCCTCCAAGAACTTATCCAATCCTTTTTTAAACACAGCTATACTAACTGCACTAACCACATCCTCTGGCAACAAATTCCAGAGTTTAATTGTGCGTTGAGTAAAAAAGAACTTTATCCGATTAGTTTTAAATGTGCCCCATGCTAAATTCATGGAGTGCCCCCTAGTCTTTCTACTATCCGAAAGAGTAAATAACCGATTCACATCTACCCATTCTAGACCTCTCATGATTTTAAACATCTCTATCATATCCCCCTCAGTCGTCTCTTCTCCAAGCTGAAAAGACCTAACCTCTTTAGTCTTTCCTCATAAGGGAGTTGTTCCATTCCCCTTATCATTTTGGTAGCCCTTCTCTGTACCTTCTCCATCGCAATTATATCTTTTTTGAGATGCGGCGACCAGAATTGTACACAGTATTCAAGGTGCGGTCTCACCATGGAGCGATACAGAGGCATTATGACATTTTCCGTTTTATTCACCATTCCCTTTCTAATAATTCCCAACATTCTGTTTGCTTTTTTGACTGCCGCAGCACACTGAACCGATGATTTCAATGTGTTATCCACTATGACGCCTAGATCTCTTTCTTGGGTTGTAGCACCTAATGTGGAACCCAACATTGTGTAATTATAGCATGGGTTATTTTTCCCTATATGCATCACCTTGCACTTATCCACATTAAATTTCATCTGCCATTTGGATGCCCAATTTTCCAGTCTCACAAGGTCTTCCTGCAATTTATCACAATCTGCTTGTGATTTAACTACTCTGAACAATTTTGTGTCATCTGCAAATTTGATTATCTCACTCGTCATATTTCTTTCCAGATCATTTATAAATATATTGAAAAGTAAGGGTCCTAACACAGATCCCTGAGGCACTCCACTGTCCACTCCCTTCCACTGAAAAAATTGTCCATTTAATCCTACTCTCTGTTTCCTGTCTTTTAGCCAGTTTGCAATCCACGAAAGGACATCGCCACCTATCGCATGACATTTTACTTTTCCTAGAAGCCTCTCATTTGTTTGTTCCTGTGTTTTCTTGTTGTTCCTAGAAGCCTCTCATTTGTTTGTTCCTGTGTTTTCTTGTTGTTCCTGTGTCCTTTATTCCTCTTTCTTCCATGTTTTCTATATGACCTGCAGGAGGCACCTGCACCACCCTAGTTCCAGATGCCTTTCCTGGATCATTGACCTCCTGAAGGAGGGAGGGGGACCCCCTTCATGGGGGGTACTGTTGCAATGCAGCCCATGGCTGGAGCCATGAGCCACCTCTTACCTTCGTGGCCTGGAGGCCGCAGCAGCCGAGGCCTGTCCCGTGGCCCAGAGGCTGCCATCTTGCCGCCAACGCCAGACCTTCACCATGGCAGGAGCCCACGGATTCGCCCTCTTCCCATGTGGCCTGGGTCCGCCGATGCCAGGCCTTTACCGCGGCAGGAGCATGGACTTCACCATCCTCTTTGAGGTAGGAGCCACACCCAGACCTCCTCTTCAGCGGCAGGATACTGCCGCTATGTCAGTGCCTGCCCTGAGGCCCGGCTTCCTCTGGCAGGGAAGTGGCAAGGACGCTGCTGCCCACGGTCCTGAACTTCCTTTTCCTGCTCCTCCTAAGGGGCAGGCCCATGGCTCTCTTCCCTTTTTAAAGGGATAGCACAGGTGGGGTCCTCCCGGTCCATCTGTGGACTCCTCCATGGGTGTTAGCCTTCCTGCCCTACAAAAGGGCTCTCTCGATCATCACCTTAGCATGGAGCTAGACTCCATGGAGCAGTCCTCCCTTGGACTCCGTATCCTTCTCCATTGGACTTCCGTCTTCTGTTCCAAGTTCCTGTGAAATCTTCCATCTGCCTTTGTCTCGTCCTTCATCTCCTGATGTCTCCTCGGAGCTCCTTGTTAATGCCTTCATCTCTTCAGTATCCAAGCCTTCATCTCTTCAGTGTCCAAGTGCCTTTGTCTCTCCAGTGCCAAGTCTTCTCTTCAGAACTCCTTGCCGAGCGCAGGAGCACACACTCTCTGTCCCGCACTGGGGAGCATCCCCTAGCGCTCCCTTCCATCTCAGCACAACACTGGGACTTAATCATATAGTTACAGATAAATTAAGAAAAAATATGGCACAAGCATACAATATAATATCTCAGTATAATGTAAACACAATGGGGCAGCTAGACTAGGAAGAAACAGCCATAGGTCTTTCTCTCTTTTGAAAGAACTGCTTCAGCCGTTCGGGTTCAAAGAAAATATATTTATTTTCACCTTACATTTATAGACATTGAAGGAGCAACATAGATCCAAGAACAATTACTTGTTGCCTTTTAATTAAAAAGGCCTTCCATCTTAATTTTGTCCCCTTAGCTACATCAGGAAATAATGCCAATTGATGGCCAAGAAAAATTTAACAGAAACACGTAAAAAACATTTTCATAGTCCAGATACAATCTTGTTCCAAGGCAAATATAACAAGCAATGTAGCAGTACCCTGAATTTCTATCTGAGATTCTTGCAGCATAGTAGTTAAATTTCCTAAAACTTTAGGTTCCAAAGGAAAAATAGTAGCAGGTACATCACCTTGCCTAGAAGGCAAGTAAAAGGCCTTAGTGATAGGTGGAAGGAACTCAAAGGAACCCTAAGTACATCTACATAAACTTTCCTAAGCAATTCTATTGGGGGAACAGAGGATTTAGGAAAATTAAATATTCTTAGATTTAGTTTTCTAGAATTATTTTCAAAAAGTTCTATGCCGAGTAAGATCATGACCCTTAATCAAAGCCACATCACATTTCCCCAATGAATCACATGTTTTTCTAAAGAGGAGATTCTCTGTATTACTCTTAATCATTTGATCATGACCTACTACTTGGTTTTTGAACTTTACCCACAGCTGACATAACATCATTAAACCTAGAGACCAAAGGTTGTTCCAACCCTTTAATAGCTGCCCAAAGTGCTTCAGTGTGATCTGTGCAGGTCTCTCAAGAATTACAGCTCCAGAAACAGTTTCTGTAGCAGGAACAACCAGTCTCATTAATGTTCCTTACAGATTCAAGGGACTTACTCAAAATGGCTTCTCTCAGCACAGGAGTTAACAACTGAACACTATGAGGCTGAAAGGAGACCTCCTGAGAAACTACAGAAATCAGAGGATTCAAGTGAAGAGGTACGTGAGAGTCAGGGCTGAGGGGACATATAATTCCCAGAGGAAGCAGCATGGTTAGCCATGAAAAGCTGGCTTGGCCCTGATGGAGTGCTTGTGTCCAGTGGAATCATAAACCCCTCTATAGATGTTTGAGATAAAGGAGAGTTTGTGGGCCTTGATGGGGGAAAATGCACAGACCCTTTTCTCTTCTTCCCCATCCAGTGAGAGGGGAAATATGGCAAGAAAAAGCAGAGAAAAAACCTACATCTGATCCCAGCAGGTCTTCAATGGAGAATTGCAGAGTGGATTTTGTAGCCTGCTGTCCCTGCTGTCCCTGCTGTCCCGGCTGTCCCGGCTCCTTGACGTCAGATGCCCAGGTCTCAGACAGGGAACAGGAACACCACAGTGAGCAAGGCAAACCTCTGCCACAGCTGGAAGGGCTCTCTCCCCAGCAGAACGAGGGACAGATGTTACTCTCTGCAGTCCTCCTCTAATTTTCTTGTTGATCTGTGAGCTGTAAATCTGGGAAAAATCCCAATGTCTGGACTGAATTTTTGAGTTTCTCCTACCTTTTTAATTTTCAGTAGACACTTTTTGCCTTGGAACAACAGATTTTATAAGGACTTTCAAATTTACATAAGAACATAAGAGATGCCATACTGGGTCAGCCCAAGGGTCCATCAAGCCCAGCATCCTGTTTCCAACAGTGGCCAATCCAGGCCATAAGAACCTGGCAATTATTCAGACATTGAATAGATCCCCTACTATGAATGCCAGCAGCAAGCAGTGCCTATTTCCTATTGATTACTAGCAGTGAAGAGACCCCTTGGTCTGCACTAATTGGCTCCAGCTTCAGCCCTTAGGATATATATCAGCTTAGGTGGAGGCTGCATTTCTGCATAGGCCCTCCCCCAGAGGCAGCCTGTGAGTGATGACCTCCTAACCCATAAGGGAAGGGGGGGGGGGGGTGAGCCCTAGTTAGAGGGGGCAGTGGTTTTGATTTCAGCAATGGAGAAAGTGTTTCTGTGCGCGCTCTGAATTAGGCCCCGAGGTAGCACAGCAAAGGTGAGACACAGCCCTGCCAGTGCTTTCTACTAAAGGCTGGAGGGAAGGAGGAGCAGAGAAGGGTTTTGTCCATTTTAATATTTTGGGAGTGTTCTGAGCTGCATTTTTTGGGAGGCAGAAATCCCCTCTCAGGAGTACAGGAGGAATCTGCTTACCTTTCACAACCAGCTAGGAAGAGTTTGCAGAGCCAGCACAAGAGGTCTGCTCTGATTAACCTTATTGGACGAAAGTTCACAGTGATGGTGGAGTCAACAACTCACACATATAGAACAAGATGTCACAAAAAGAATGTGTGGCAAAAAATAAATCACTGAATGATAAGGACGCAGCAAACTAGAAGTTATTACTTGTAACCTACAAATGCATTTTAATGCTAAATTAAAACCACCTAATATGTTCCTAACAAACAAGCTTAACTTACACACATAGTTTTTTATACTAAATTGTTACCGTTCTATTTTGGCACATGGTTAATTTGTAATCTATACCTCTCATATTTTTTCATTATCATGCCTTTTTGTAAGCCGTTGTGATGGTTATCTAACTCAACGATGGTATAGAAGAGTTTTTAAATAAATAAAAATAAATAAATAGGGGATGTGCTTAGTTTTTATCTGCTAGGTTGGGCTTCGGGTCGGGCGACCCGTGAAAAACTTTGTTTTCTAAAGGGTTATTTTTTTTCAGCAATTTTCACGGAAAAAAAATAGAAAAAATACCCACACCTAAACCCTTCAAATTTACTTAAATTCAAAACCCCCCCCCCCCCCACCATCCTGATCCTCCCCCTAAGACTTACTAAAAGCTCTTATGGTCCAGCGGGTATCCCAGGAGCGATCTCTCCCTCTTGGGCCGTCAGCTGCCAGTAAACAAAATGGTGCCAGTGGCCCTTTGCCCTTACTTGGGGCTACCGATGCCATTGATCAGCCCTTGTCACATAGTAGGAGCAATGGATGGCTGGTGCCATCTTAGAAAATGGAGCGGGCCACCCATTGCTCCTTCCATTAATTTTATTATTATAGTCAATTATTATTCCTAGGTCTCTAATTGTTTCCGCTAGTTTTAGTTTGATGTTGTTTGGTAGATTTAGAATATTTTTTGGATCGTTTTTTTATTTTCTGTCCAGCATTATTATTTTGTTCTTTTCCATTGTTAGTGCCAGCTTCATGTGACCCAAGAATTGTTAGTCATTAGGTACATGGTGATCAGTTTGAAAGTTTTTAGTGTGTCAGTGATGGGAACGAGGATTTGTATGTCATCCACATTAGGGATGTGAATCATGTGCCCGATTGGTTTAATGATCTGGATCGGCTGGGGGGAGAAAACAATCGGATTGGCATGATTTTTTTGTAAAAACTTGTTTTTCTGAATAGTGCGCACTAACACAAGTTAGTGCGCACTATCAAAAATTGTTACTTAATGGTTTAAAAGTAACATTTGAGGAAATGTTCGTTAGCTAGAGGTGCACACTAAGCCGAGCATGCATGGTGCTGTCCCCCATGGCCATTTTGCTACCAGATATAGCACGCACTAGCCAGTAGGCTGCAGCAGTGACAGTGCCAGCAGTAGCCACTAGCCAGTAGCCAGTCTAGCCTCAGCCTGCTCTTTAAATTTAACCACTGTAAATATAATAAATTAATAAAGTTTTTTGTTTAGTTTTTCTATAGTATGTTAATGTTTTGAAGCTCAGGTTGCAAGTTTCTTTATTAAATGTTTTGTTCACTAAAGTAGAATATAGATCCCAAGACACTAATGCTTGTAACAATCAGTGGCCATTCCTTATTGACCACTAGCAGTTTAAGGACTTCTCCTCCAGGAACTTTTCCAAACCTTTTTTATACCCAGCTGTACTAACTGCCTTAACCACATCCTCTGGCAATGAACTCCAAAGCTTAATTGCGTATTGACTGAAAAAATAATGTTCTCAAATTTATTTTAAATGTGCTACTTGCTAACTTCATGGCATGCCCTCTAGTCCTATTATCTGAAAGAGTAAATAACCAATTCAATTTTCCCTGTTCAAGCCCTTTCATCATTTTGTAGATCCCTGTCATATCCCCCCAAACTTCTATAAGCAGAACAGCCTAACCTGTTTAGCCGTTCCCAATAAGGTAGCCATTCCATCACCTTTATCTTTTTTTTTTGCCCTTTTCTGTACTTTCTCCAGTGCAACTATATCTTTTTTTTAGATGTGGTGACCAGAATTGCACATTCAAGATGCTGTCTCACCATGGAGCGATACAGAGGCATCATGACATCTACCATTTTATTTGCCTTTCCCTTACTAATAATTCCTAAAATTCTGTTTGCTGTTTTGACTGCCACAGCACCCTGAGCTGGAGAATTCAATGTACTATCCACTATGACTCTTAGATCTCTTTCCTGGGCAGTAGTTCCTAATATAGAACCAAACATTGTGTACTACAGCAAGGATTATTTTTCCCTATATCAATCACCTTGCATTTGTCCACATTAAATTTCATCAGGCATTTGGACACCCAATCTTCCAGTCTCACAAGCTCCTCCTGCAATTTATCACAATCTGTGATTTAACTACTCTGAATAATTTTGAATCATCTACAAATTTGATTATCTCACTCATTGGACTCCTAGCCAGATCATTTATAAATATATTAAAATGCACTGGTCTATTACAAATCCTTGAGGCACTCCACTGTTTACCTTTTTCCACTGTGAAAACAGCTCATTTAATCCTACTCACTTTTTTCCTGTCTTTTTACCAATTTGCATTCCACAAATGAACATTGCCTCCTAGGGGTGTGCATTCGTTTTGAACTTAAATGGAAAACGCAACTTATATATTTTTTTTTAACTTAAAAAAATGATGATGCGTAAACGATCGGATTTCCAACTTATTCAACATAGCTATGTTGAATACATTGGAAATCGCGATTGTTGATCTAAATAAAAATTTAAACCCCTCACCCTCCTTAATCCCCCCCCCCCCCCCAAGACTTACCAAAACTCCCCAAGCTGGCCAAAAGTGCCTTTTGGGCCCAACGAGGGGTCCGCGAGCGAACCCGAGGGGAATCACGTGACGTCGGTGCCACGTCAGGAGGCCCCCCCAAGCTGGCCAAAAGTTCCTTTTGGGCCCAACGAGGGGTCCGGGAGCGAACCCGAGGGGAATCACGTGACGCCGCGTCACTCCGACATGATGCCGACGTCACGTGCTCCTTGCAAAGGAGTTCAGGAATGGCGTCCTGACCCCGCTGGACCACCAGGGACTTTTGGTAAGTCTTGGGGGGGGGGGATTAAGGTGGGTGAGGGGTTTAAATTTTTGTTTGCACATATGGACATAGACTCAACTTATGGAATTCTCCATATGTCCATATTGACCGCAAATGGGACCCCCTTTCGACTTATGGACTTATGAACTTAAACTTTTGGTCTGCACATCCCTATTGCCTCCTATCCCATGCCTTTTTAGTTTTCTTAAAAGTCTCTCAGGAGGGACTTCTGAAACACTTTCTGAAAATTTAAATATACATCTATCAGTTCACCTTTATACATGTTTATTTACCCCTTAATGTAGTAGATTTGTGAGACAAGACTTCCTTTGAGTAAATCCATGCACAGGAAGTAAGCCATTTTTAGATGAAAAAGGTTTTAGGACAATGGATTGTGATAGGCTCAGAGTAGGTAACATTAGAGATGTGAATCGTGTGCCAGATCGTCTTAACAATCGGGTTCGGCTAGGGGGGGGGGGAATCTGATTGATAAGATATGTGAATTGGAATCGTTTCCGATTCCAATTCACATCGCTAATTTTTTTTTAGGGAGGCCCACGCAGCTAAAAAAAAAACCCACCCGACTCTTTAAATCGAACCTCCTTAGCCTCCCCCACCCTTCCGACCCCCCCAAAACCTTTTAAATTTACCTGGTGGTCCAGAGGGGCCTCAGAGAGCTATTTCCCGTTTCCAGGCATCAGCTGCGCTAAAATAAAATGGTGCCGATGCCCCTTTGCCCTTACCATGTGACAGGGTATCTGTGCCATTGGCTGGCCCCTGTCACATGGTAGGAGCACTGGATGGCTGGCGCCTTACATGGTAAGGGCAAAGGGGCATCGGCGCCGGCCATCATCCCCTATTATAGAGTATAGTATAATAGCACTGGATGGCCGGCGCCATATTTAAAGATGGCACCAGCCATCTTTACTCATCAGCCCCTATTATAGAGTATAGTATAATAGGGGCTGATGAGTAAAGATGGCCAGCGCCATCTTTAAAGATGGCGCCGGCCATCCAGTGCTCCTACCATGTGACAGGGGCCGGCCAATGGCACGGATACCCTCTTACATGGTAAGGGCAAAGGGGCATCGGCGCCATTTTGTTTTAGCGCAGCTGATGCCTGGGAATGGGAAATCGCTCCCCGAGGCCCCCCCCCCGGACCACCAGGTAATTTTTAAAGGTTTGGGGGGGTCAGGAGGGTAGGGGGTCAATTTAAAGGGTCAGGTGGGTTTTTTTTTTATCAGGCCATCAGCGCCATTTTAATTAGTGGCAGCCAAAATGGCGCCAATGCCCCGAGAGCGGGAGATCGCGCTGGTACCCCCCCCCCATTGGACCACCAGGTAAGTTAACATTTTGGGGGGGTTTGGGAGGTTGGGGGAGGGTAAGGAATTGTTTTTTAAGGGTCGGGGTGGGTTTAGGGGTTGTTTTGGTGGGCCGGTTTTCCCGCCCTCCCCCAAATAATTCCCGTGCCCTATTTAATGATTTAGGACGATTTATGACGATAAATTGGGGGCATTTGTATTGTATCATGCACTCTGACGATTTAGGACGATTTTAAAATTATCTGACGATAATTTTAATTGTTCAAAAACAATTCACATCCCTAGGTAACATATATTCATAAAAATAGCCTCCCAGGGGAGGTAGGAGGGACACACCCTACTAGAATTTGAGAGAATGGGACAGGATCAAAGCATTCTTAGCTGCAGGGAAGTTGGAAGTAAAGCTGGAGGCCAAGTCAGTTCAATTCAATTTATTTAACTTAATATACCACTCATAAAAGGTTTATCCAAGTGGTTCACAATAAAATAACCAGCACATTCAATCAATTTAAGTAACAGAGTAATTCAACCTAATGAAACATAATAAAAACAAAATTCAAACCTTTAAATAATATAAAAAACAAATGAAGAAATAGAAAAGTGATCAAATCAGACTGACATAACAGTCATCACAAAATCAAAGACAAAAACACAAATGATGAACAGATCTAAAAAATAAACCACATTTAACATAAAAACTTAAATCTGCTCTTGCACTTGATGTACGTATAGCCTGGTGCATCCATATTAATCACTTTTGGTGCTGCTTTGTAATTATGCCAGGTATCAAAAAGTGGCTGGCCTGTCCAGAAAGGTATCTATAAATCAAAAGTATGGGAAAATAAAACATGATTTGACTGCTTTCTGGAATTTCAGGTTGGATTCTGCTCTAATGTCTGAAGAAAGTGAGTTCCAAAGGACTGGTGCTTGGTATGAAAAAGCTCTCTAGCATGGTCAACTCTAATGACCGAGGGATGGGGGAGACATAAGAGGCTCTTCTGGGAAGAGCAGAGAATACATGAAGGAGAATGTGGAATGAGGTTTAGAAAGAGAGAGAGGAAATCCAAAATGAAGAGTGCAAAATGTTAAACAAAGTATCTTGAACCTAATTTGATAAAAGAGAGGTAACCAGTGTAACTCTTGCAAAATTGGGGAAACATGGTCAAATTTCTTTAAACCATAAGTAATCTTGGCAGCTGTGTTCTGTACCTTTTGTATTCTCTTAAATTGGTATTGCAGAAGTCCTAACAAGGTAGAATTGCAGTAGTCAAACCTCGAGGTGACGAAGGCGTGGGTCAACACTGTCAAGCCATATGAATCAAGTGGCAGCCTCAAACAGCAGATATAGTGAAGGAAGAAGAAAGTCTTTTGCACTATACTGTAAATGTAGTTTCCATAGATAGTTTTGTTATTATTGTACCCCCAATGTAGGGCATAGGGACTTCTGATATAGAAGGTACAATAAGCTGGTTCCATGGTGTTGAATTAGGATGGAGAGATGGACCTTGAGGGCAGTACCTGTAATTGTAGTCTACATTTTTATGTCCAGTAAACTCATGCCCACATTATTTTTCTGGCTGTCAGGATTTTTTTTTTTTAATTTATATTTTTGTTTCTTGAAGCTATTCTTCCTTGAGAGACTCTCTGGTCTTCAGGTCTGGTCTGATGTGGATGATGTAACACTTAGTGATGAATATACAGTCCAACAATCCAGCAACAGAGGACAGAATGGCAAATATTTCAATGGCCTCCATGTACTTGCCCTTGGAGCTCAGGTAAACTGGGATAAATGAAATTCATATATTAGACAAGACCAGCAGGCTGAAGGTGATGTATTTGACTTTGTTGAATGAATGGGGCAGTTTTCTAGCAGGGAGGCTATGACCAGGCACAGGGCCATGTCTATCAATGCACCAAAAATGTAAATCATATATTCAGTAGCAGAGATGCTGGTGCAATAAAGTTTTAATAGCGGTGAAGGGTTACAGAAGAAATGGTTAATCTCATGGAACCCACAGTAAGAGAAATGAGAGAAAAAGATAGTGGGTGCAGTGGTTCCAGAAATCCCAAGATCCAGATCCCTGTGGTCATCAGTATACAGAGTCTCTGATTCATAATCAAATCATGACAAGGAGGGGGGTGGCAAATTGAAACATAGCGGACATGCCATGACTGTAAGAAACACAATTTCTATACATACTGATGTTACAAAAATATATATTTTCATAAGACACCCATTTACAAAAATGTTCTGACTTCCTTTCTAGGATATTTACCATTCAGGAGTGAGGTTTAATTAGGGATGTGCATTTGCGGGTCATTTGGTGCATTTGTTTCTCTTTACACACATAGGCGTGTATGTTTTTAATGCATACATTATAAGTCTGCGAGGTGTGTGTTCACAGTAAAATGAAGAAATGACTAATGGAAATAGCTAATGCACAGTACCAAACAGCCTCATGTTTTCAAAAGATGAGGGGTTGGGGCCTACCAAAAGTATATCTCCCTCTCTCAATCTGTCCACCCACCCTGTCTCCATGGTCACTCTCAGTCCCATCTTCTTTCCAGTAGTCTCTCTCAGTCCCCCACCAGTTTCTCTCTTTTTCAATCCCCCAACTCTGTCCCCACCAATCTCTCAACCACATTCTGTTCCCACTAGCCATTCTCTCAAGCTTCCCATTAGTCTCTCACAATCCTTGCACTCTGTCACCCAAGTCTTTCAATCCTCTGATCCTGTTCCCATTAGTCTCTCTCTCTCTCATTTCCCCATCCTGTGCCCACCAGTCTCTCAATTCTCCCACCAGTCTCTTTCAAGTACCTCACCCATCTTTCAACCCCTTCCTTTCCCCATTCTCTTAAAACTTTTACCAGCCTCTCTCTCAGTTCCCCATGTGTCTCCATCATTCTCTCTCAATCCTCCTACCCTGTCCCCATGAGTCTCTGAACAGTGTCTTCTTTCTCTCACTCCCCCCATGCTCTGCCAAATGGCTTTTTTTATTTCTTACAAAATCAGCCCCAGCATAACATTTCCTAAACCCCACAAGAACCTTGACAGAGGCTTATTGGCTCAAACAATACCTCCCTCTCCACCCCATGTGCTACTTTGTACCCACCTGCTCAACACTCTCTGTCTACCACCAGTATCTCCCCTGCACCACCCCCTTCAGTGTCTTCTGCTGTTTTACATATACTTGCCTCAATTATCCATTTTTTTCTTACACACTCACCAAATCTCCCCTAAAATTCATCCCTTTTCAAGTCACTATCCCCACAAGCAATCATTCCTCTCTTGCATGTGTGTCTGTCTTAAATCCTTCCCCCTCCAATCATCATCCCTGGCTCTCTCACACCTCCATGCCATCACACTTCCAACTTCCATTTTTCAGCCTGTGCCATCATCCCTTCTGGCTCTGTTATACCCTCTCCCCTTCACATTCTCTCCCACTCTCCCACCTTCATTTTCAATGTTTGTCACTCATCCTCATCCTTTCCCTTTCACCCCTTCTAGCTCTCTCTCTCTCACACCATCATCCTCATCATCTTTGACTCCACCTGACAGCATTTATGCTTTCTTCATCCTCCCCACAATCACCACCACTGACTTTATTGCATACATACCCTTCCCCCTGGCTTTCTCATTCCCTTCTTATGAACCTCTTCAATTCCCATCCCTGGCTCTCTCATGCCACCTTCACCATCATACAACATCTTATCTTAGCTTGCTCTCTCTCTCCATCATTTACTCCCAACCAAGCCCTGATCTGCTCTCACTTGCTGCAGAAAATGTGACAGAATGGACATTTGGGAAAAATAAGACAACAGACTGTCCAATTTCATTGCTGACTTCATGGAGTTGAGGAGGGAAATAATATTCACTCCCCCCTGTCCTCCCCATAGAATAACCTTCTCCTTGTCTGTTGATCCCAGCTCTTGCAACATTCACTGCTTTTCATGTCACTACTCTCAGAGGCATTCACACCTTCTTGCTCCTCTTTTCCTTCAAGCATTCACTTCATTCACTGCCCCCCGATTAATCAACTACATTCACCCCCTTCTCCATCATCCACCATCAGCATTCATCCTCTTTCCCTTACAAGAAATTATTCTGGCCTGACTGGAACTTTGGGAGACTCTCTCCTCCCCTTTGCTATCAACTGAATCCCAAGTAATGGGAGCACACTCAGGCTAATGCATGATAGTGCACCCAGAATTACACATAGCTTAATCCACAGATGGACGCACTAAAATAACTCCCTATGCAGTAATTGAATTAGCACAGTCAAAATGCATTTCCAAACAGATGTGTAGCTAATGATGCTTTTCCCATGTAGATTCCATGTAAGAACATAAGATCATAAGAAATTGCCAAGCTGGGTCAGACCAAGGATCCATCAAGCTCAGCATCTTGCTTCCTACAGAGGCCAAATCAGGCCACAAGAACCTGGCAAGTACCCAAACACCAAGAAGATCCCATACTATTGTTGCAATTAATAGCAGTGGCTATTTTCTAATAGAGATGTACTTTGTTTTTAGATATCGGGTCGGGCTTCGGTCGGCTTCTTCGTTCAAAGATTTAGTTTTTCTATGTGTCGTTTTTTTTCCGATGAACTGTGTTAGTGCGCATTACATCCTGTTAGTGCGCAGTATCTCGGCGTTAGTGCTCACTATCCCGATGTTAGTACGCACTAACAAAAAGTGCAACTTAAAAATTAAAATGTATTAATTTATGAGGAGTTCGTTAGCTAGAGGTATGGTTCTGGGTTCCCTCTGGTTTGCTCCACCTTGAAGACAGCCAATGGGAATGTAGAACCATTACTTTAACTCATCCGGAGTCAGTGTGCACTAACGCGAGTCAGTGTGCACTATGGTATAATGTGTGCGCACTAACTAAAAGTTAGTGCACACTAATTTGCCCATGCTCTGTGGTGTCCCCAGGGGCCATTTTGCTTCTACATGTGTACAAACAAAGCTACAGACACTCCACAAGTGCAGCAGTGACACTGACAGTACTACGTAAAGCACAAGCAGGAGCAACACATCTAGTTTTTCTCTACGTAGTACACAGTTACACATAGCACTGTAAGTATATAGGGTTTTGTTTTAGTTTTTCTACAGTATTAAATAGTTATACTTTATTAGTTATTTAGTTACTTTAGTTATATATGGGTCTATCCTGTACCGAGCGGTAGGAAGAGCTGCGTTAGTGCCTGCGGCACCCGCGGTTGCCGCACGCACAGTGCAGCACACCTACCGCTCGATCCTGAACATTAATTTTATGTTAATGTAAACCGCGTCCGTGAAGCCTTAGGCCCGCGCAACCCATTTTACTGGATAGAGCGCCTATACAGTATCCTGGGTGCTTGGGCTTAACGCTTCACGCCACGCTGGTATCTGTCATTTCAAATGTCATTTGAAATGACAGATACCAGGAAGTCAGGACTGCCAGTCCCCCCTCCCCTCCTCCCGAAGCAGGGCGCGAAAAGCAGCCTTGCTCCGGGAGGAGGGGAGAAGGGACACTGACAGCGGCGAAGCAAAAAAAAAAAAAGCGAAAAAACCAAAAGCTAAAAGTAAGTTGCTTCGCCGCTGTCAGTGTCTCTTCTCCCCTCCTCCCGGAGCAAGGCGCGAAAAGCAGCCTTGCTCCGGGAGGAACAAAGAATAGACACTGACAGCGGCGAAGCGAAAAAAAAACAAAAGCAAGTTTGGTTTTTTTTCAAAATTTTGGTTTTTTTCCAAAAGCGACAATTTTGGTTTTTTTCCAAAAGCGACTTACTTTTGGGATCTGTCAAGATCCCAAAAGTAAGTCGCTTTTGGACGCCCGCACAACTTACTTTTTTTTGCAGCCATCAGCAGGAACACATGGCGATCGTGGCTTCGGTAGCTCCTCCCGACGAAGATGGCCGCCTGCACGGGCGAAAGCGTGCAATTGGCTGCTGAAGACATGGCGTCACATCCCGTGACGCCAAACGTCATGACGTCACGTCTTCAGCGGCCAATTGCACGCTTTCCCCCGTGCAGGCGGCCATCTTCGTCGGGAGGAGCTACCGGAGCCACGATCGCCATGTGTTCCTGCTGATGGCTGCAAAAAAAAGTAAGTTGTGCAGGCGTCCAAAAGTGACTTACTTTTGGGATCTTGACAGATCCCAAAAGTAAGTCGCTTTGGAAAAAAACCAAAATTGTCGCTTTTGGAAAAAAAACAAAATTTTGAAAAAAAACCAAAATTGCTTTTGGCTTTTTTTCGCTTCGCCACTGTCAGTGTCTATTCTCCCCTCCTCCCGGAGTAAGGCTGAAAAAGCAGCTCCGGGAGGAGGGAAGAACTGACAGCGGCGAAGCAACTTACTTTTTGCAGCCCCCTCTGGACATCGGAGGGGGGCTGCAACGTTTTTTTCGCTTTTTTTTTTTTTTTGCTTCATGAGGAGGGGAGAGGACTGGGGCTGCCACAGAGACCGGCACCCACGATCGCGGCCGGGGCAGGTGAGCGGGGGCTGGGGGAAAGCTTGCCACCTACCCTTACCCCTGCCTCTACCGCAGGGTCAGAGTAGGCGGTAAGTTTGCAGGTTAAACGCGCGACAAAACGGCAGGGAAAGATAGCGATAGTCGGGGCGCGGGTTACGGGATGCTAGGGAATAGCTAATTTGCTCGTTTGCATGCAATATCTATGCCGCGTGCGGAAGGGGTTGGCCGGGGATTTTAGGATGCGGTAGGAGTAGGTTATGGTGGATTCGGGATCGCAGGAAGGGATAACGCGGCCGGAAAGTGAGTAAAACGTGGCTTAGGAGCAGGGTAAACGCGGCCGCACTTTACAGGATAGACCTGATTGTTAGTTATAGTTAATGCACTTTTTTTTTCTGTAAAGTAGCATAACATAATATAAAAATAATATTAAATGAAGTTACATTAGGGGAAATTAAAAGTTTTATTTTATGCTAGTTTAGTGAAAAAAAAAAAGTTTAACACAGAGATTGTCAGTGTGACCAGTGAGAAGGGAGGATGGTGAAGGGTGAGACAGCACCCTCCCTGCATTACTAGTGTGAGGCTGGCTTCTGAACAGATTTCCTTCATAGACGGGGGAGCTGCCTGGCCCTTCACTCCTCCCCTCCACCATGTCTCAGCCAGTGAATGGTGTGTGGGTGAGGGGAGGAGATGGGAGAATGGTGAAAGGTGAGACAGCTCCCTCCCTGCATTAGTGTGTGAGATTCTGAACAAACAGCTGTCTAAAGCACATATTTTTTTTCATCTTCTTATTTTCTCATGGTAGGATGGAATGTGAAAGGGATGACAGGGAGAAGGAGTCCGACTCCTCCCATCCGTCCTCCTCCAAGGTGGCAGCTGCCAAAAAAAACAGGTCCAGGAAGTCCCACTTTTCCCAGGCTGACATGGACCTCCTGGCTCGGCTCATTCTCCTGGATAAGAGGAACCTATACACCCCCACACCCCCCAGGCAGCAGTTTTGCCAGCAGGCTTCCTACCCTCGTGAGGTTGAAGACCTCAAGAAGAAAGGTGAGAGATAATAATGTTGGTCATATTATTTAATTATTATGTATATTTTGTAATTGAAAATTGAATAGAGTACGATAGTAGTACTAGCTACAGTAGCTAGTACCATTGAGTGAGTTATATAATTATAAAGTAATAACTATCATAACTAATAACAGTTATAATTTTAAATAAATATATAAAAAAAAAACCAGAAATACTAGTAGCTAGCTAGCTACTAGTGTACCACCCTTACCCTATACTATACTATTATTTACTAATAACTAGACTACAAAGGAAAGAAAATTATCTGTGGTATATTATTGATATTTATATTTATCATTTTGAAATGGTGGTATTTGGGATTTTGAATGCCACATTGAAATATAAATTAAACAGTATTTTGTTATTACTAACTTTTCTATGTTGCATAAAAATAATCTAGTAGGTCAAGGCAAAACTTGGGCATGTTGTAATAATTAATCAATATTATTCTTTTTCTTGTATATTCCTCTAATTCTCAGGTCACCATTTGCGACTGCATCAGGGTGGCTCGATGAGGTCCGCAAAACCTTGTCCCATCCCTTGCCTGATAGGTTGTTTTCAGAGTACTACACAAGTTCACAAATATTATTCATTTAATTGTAATGGAATTTGTGTTTAATTATGTTTGTTTACTATAACAGTGAATGAATCCTTGTGTCTGATCTCATTCTTGTTTTTAAAATTTTAACTGTTGTTCTCTGAATTTTGATCTGTCTTGTACAGAACCACACCCCGGCAGGGACAAGGTGGGGCTTCCTGGGCCTAGCAGGAGGCAGAGCTGCCACCAGAGAATGGAGGCACCAGTGATGGCTAGTGGTCTAGGTAATAATATATCTGGGCCAGTAGTATATCTGAGGCTGAAAAATAAAATCATTTTTTTATATCAGTCAGTTATAGTGGCTGGGGATGTGTGTATTTATTTATTTATTTATTTGTATATATTTTAAATGACACTGAATGACTATGAGAGTAAACTAAGGAATGGAAAGAGAAAGAGAAGACGAGATTTGTTTGTAGTGTATCTCCTACCATCATATTTTGTCTAACCTGAGAGTGACTCCATTATTTCTTCTTCCAATCCTTCAGATTATGTACTATCTCTAATCTATGTAGATTGATTTTATATCCCTCCGCTCTCCCCCTCCCTCCTTCTCCCCTGTGATAGACTCCTCATTTTCCTATAACCCTCAAAGTTAATAAACTAAGGGGTAGATTATTTTATAAACTTGCTCATAAGTGTCCAGTACTTGCTTATTTATTTGCCATATATGACTATGTATGTAATATATGTATTGTTCTATGTCTCATGTTGAATTTTTTTTTTTTTACATTTCTCTACAGGAGAAGAGGAACAACTGGCAGCAGCAGCACGGCCCAGCACCAGCACCAGCACCAGTACTGCCGTACTTCCTCCAGGATCTCCTCCTAGCTTTAAATGCTGTGCACATTTTCCATGCTGGAGGAGATCCTGCAGGAAGAATGGCAGTTCAAGGCGAAATATGATGCCAACTTCATGATGTTCCAGCAGGAGGTCAGACATGTGAAGGAGAATGTCATAAATGTGGAGAGGAGGATGTCAGCCCTGGAGGAGATCCCTCAGGAGCAGAAGGAAATGGCTTCTCCTCCTCACGAGATGCCTCATGAGGAGGAGATGCCAGTTCCCTCTGCTCCAGAGCAGGCTCCTCCGGGGTCGGCACCCTCCTCTCCACATGATGATGGGTCTGACTCTGCTGCAATATCATGAAGTCAAGGCATCATATTTCGCTTGGCCTGGGCTCCTCCACTCATTTTTTTAAATAGAAAATAAAAAAATATATATTTTTTTTATTTTAGTTAAATTGGTAAAAATAAACTTTATATTTGTTGTTGAAAATGTTTATTTGTTCTTTTTTATATATTATTTCTGAGTTATTTAACTAATAATAATTAATTATTACAAAATTAAATCGTTTGGTTCTACTAAATTACAGAGAGCAGACATGTACGGATGTACATCGTATTATAATCCAACACTTTTCAGTGTTTTTGTACTAGTATGGCACTCAGTCAGTCATACACTTCCATAAAACATTCAGTCTGGCTGAATTAGCACAAGTTGTATACTTGTGAGCAGTAGCGCCAACGTCAAGGCCTCAACCATGGCTACTGACCATTCACACATCTTTCAATCTGGCCAATGCAATATTGTGCACTGTGCAGCACTCAAGCTACTGCAACGACTCACACATCGATGCCAAAAATTGCTGCATGACCAAGACACCATTTAAAGCAGAAAATGTATTGCAATGTTTGTGATAATAAAGTAGGAGTAAGAAAGCAGAATCATGAAAAAAAAATCATTCAGAAATGTACAACTGCTGGGTGCTCAGTTTTCTTTTTTTATTAGGATTTCTTAAGGTCTTTTGTTTGTTCCGCATGATTCTGCTTTTTTAGTCCTAGTACTAGCAGTAGTTAGTTAGTTACTGTAGTCTGTTAGTACTTTACTATTACTAAGTTAGTATTGCAATGAACAACAATACGGGAACTGGCAGAATTACAGGCAATAAAATACATTCTCTGCTTTAAATGGGCTCCTAGGACACATGGAAAATTTTGGTATCAAAGTGTATCTATTCTATTCTGCAATCTGCATACATTACCAGTACACAGCACACACACTTGACGGTGTGTATATATATTTTTTAATCAATGTATTGTTACAGTAGTGGGATATAACAGGCATAGCTAGCTACTACTAGTAGTAGCTAATATCACATTAGTAGCCACTAGCTAGCAACCTCTCTGTGCACTGTAAGTGCAATTTAATATTGCATTGGCCTGAAATTCTTCATACTTCATTCACACAATCATGCCATTGGAGATGGACACTGAGGCAGAGGAACCCAACGAGGACTTGCCTGCCTCAGAGGTGGACAGCAGGGGAAAGGAGCCTGGGAGTAAGAAGCCTGTGCGTGTGTGTGTGCCATGTCTGTTGGAGAAAGAGCATGGGAGTGAGAAGCCTGTATGTGTGTGTGTGTGTATGTGTGTGTGTGTGTGTGTATGTGTGTGTGTGGGTGCCATATCTGTTGGAGAGAGAGCCTGGGAGTGAGAAGCCTGTGTCAGGGACGCAGCAGGATGGAGTGTTCATGTCTTGTGACTCCTGGACTGGCTTCTCCTGGGGGCCACAAGAGGCATGTTATGCGGCCAGCGGCAGTGTTATGGTAGCGACACTACTGGGCGCCCCAGTGAGTGATGCGGGGAGCACAGGTGCATAGAGCCAAGCCTCTCTTCCAGCCCTTGACCTTGGATCTCGGGCCTCGACAAGAGGCTCACTCCTCCCAGTCACAGGGAAAGTCCGGATACCCAAGCAGTGGAAAGTTCATTTTGATGAAAACCAATTGCTCTACTAAGTCTGGAGACAAACGTGTATGATGTGGACTCACTATGTTCCCTGTCATTGAAAATACTCTTTCACTTTACACACTGGTTGGCGGACAGGAAAGAAAGTGCTGTGCTACTATTGCAAGATCAGGCCACATTGAAGCTTTCTGTGCCCAATATTTCAAGGGATCTGAGTCCATGCTCTGAATTGGCTCAGACAGAAAACTCTTAACATGCATTTCTGAAACATTCTCTTGCAGATACGACTCAGTAGTCACTCTTCTGCCAACAGCTGATGCGATTGCTTGTGACATGGCAGCCAGTTCATTAAACTTGGAATGACTAATAATTTGATGTATCATGGAAGGGGTAGTGGAGCAGCTGATACTAGTACTTGAGCAGGATGGAGCTGGAGACTGAGAGGATGATCCTAATTCGTTTTCATCATTATCAGTGGCACAGACCCTGTTTGACATTAAGGGGTACATTAAAAAAAAAAAAAAAAAGCGCGAGCACGTACTTTTGTTCGCGCACCAGGCACAAACAAAAGTATGCCGTATTTCAATAGATACATGCGTAGCCGCATGTATCTTTTAAAATTTGGGGTCAGTGCGCACAAGGGGTGCACATTTGTGCACCTTGCACGTGCTGAGCCCTGCACGCGCCGCCTGTTCCCTCTGAGGCCACTCCAAATTGGAGAGGCCTCAGAGGGAACTTTCCTTCTGCCTCCCCCCACCTTCCCCTACCTAACCCACCCCCCCATCCCTATCTAACCCCCCTACCTTTATCGCAAAAGTTTTGCCTGCTCGAGGCAGGTGTAACTCGCGTGAGCCGGTGGCCCACTGGCGCACCATCACCCAAACTGGGTACTGGTCCGGAGGCCTCGACCATGCCCCCAGAACACCCCCGGGCCAGCACCATGCCCCCCAGAATGCCCCCCTGGAATTCCCCAATGTCGTGCCGCCCCAACACACCCCCAACATGCCTCCCTAGCAAAGCCCCGGGACTTACGCATGTCCCGGGGCTTGCGCACACCACCGAGCCTATGCAAAATAGGCTCGGCGCGCGCAGGGTTGTTTTTTAAGGGTTACGCATGTAACCCTTTTAAAATCCGCCCCTATGTTTTCAACCATTGTAATTAACTTTTTTTCCAGTGTATAAGAGCATTGCACTTGAGAGCAATACTGCCTTTCACACATGGGTCACACATCGTGGCTAACATATTTTATTTATTTTATTTATTTATTTAAAGTCTCTTATATACCGATGTTCGTATGCACATCGCATCGGTTCACAAAGAACAAAAGCTTTTGGGCGGAGCCCTTACATATAACTTTCGGGCGGGGGCCCTTACATGTAACCATAAGAATACATTAAACAGGGGGGGGGGTAAAATACTGGTTAGGCGATGCAGTATTCCAAAAATTAAATGGATGCAATCAACTATATACAAAAATAGGTGAGTACAAAGTACAAAATCAGCAGGCATTCTTAGTCATACATCGATAAGGCATTCCTGGTCAGTTACTTGACTTGTTACACGCTTGTTGTTGGTGATGTTTCTGCGTGAGAGGTTTCAATCTTTTTTGAACTTGCTCTTTTAAGCATTTAACAAGCAGTAACACTTCCTTAGAGAATTCTGGCTGATGCAGAAACTCCTCTAATACCTCCTCCAGATAGTTTATTACAGGAATGACACCACCCAACGTGGCCGTAGCTGAACTGACTGTATCAGTATATACTTTGAAAGGATTGAGGACATGCACCATCTGTGCAATGTTTGTCCAGTCCTGACATTCAAGAGGATTTTCCAATCCAATTTCAGTTGACCTTGCCAAATCATGAAGGGGTGTCTGCTGTTTAGACAACCTCTCCAACATAAGATAGGTGGAATTCCATCTGGTAGGCACATCCTGAAGAAGGTTGTGCAAAGGTGCACCCACTGCTATTTGCCTCTGAGTTGATTCCCACTTTTCACACTGTGGTTGAAATGCCCAGCTATTTTGTGACACTGCTTCAGGAGTTGACTACTACAGCTAGTACCACCTTCCTTGCCACTAAGCCCCAAAGCATCCCTCACTATCAGATGCAGGGTATGTGCAAAGCATCGGATGCCCTTGAATCCACCATCAACCAGAGCCTTAATAATATTGGAACCATTGTCAGTAATGAAATATCCATTTATGCATTCCATATCACTGCTTCTAAGGAGCCCATTCCATCTTTCCATCATCCCCTGAATTGATTGTTAGATATTTTCTGAAGTATGACTCTTGTCTAGCACTTGAGCATGCAGTAAAGCTCACCAGTATCCTGGCAAAACCTTTTTGGAGCTGCTGGTGCTACTGCTGCCACTGCTAGTGCTGCTTACAGGTATCAATGCCTCATCAAGCTGCCACCAATGTGCTGTTAGAGACAAATATGCATGCATTGCATTCATACTAGTCCAAACATCAGTGGTGAAATGGATGCTCCTCCCCTTTGCCCTTGCCATCACAATCTGCATTTCAGCACGACATTTTCTGTATTGGGAAGGAAGCACCTGACAACTAAATGTACTTCTTGAAGGACGTTTGTAGTAAGGGGCAAAATAATGTATTTATTTATTTATTTATTTACTTAACATTTTATATACCGACCTTCATGAAAAAGATTCATATCAGATAGGTTTACATGGAACGTAGGGACTAATTAAATAGTTAACCATATAACAAGAAGGCAATAACAAGTTACATATAACAAGGGTATCCAACTTGGGAGGGCTAGAGTATAATGGAGCATACACTTCAATCCCTCATTGTCTATAATCTTCAGTGGCTGATCATCCAAAGCAATCATTACAGCCATATGTCATGTACCCACTTTGGACATTGCCTGTTTCCTACTCTGTGACATTACAGAAGAACACCACCCCATCTGCTCAATGGTAGCTTGCCACTGCTGCTGGGGATGAGGAGGAGGAGACTGTTGCTTCTACAGATGCACACAATCTGTATCTTCTTTAGTACTACTACTTTCCTTCTGTGGCTGCTTCCCTGTTGCTTTACTTGAAGCCTGGGTAAGAATGGTAGAATCAGCTTCTTCTGCAAGTATCAGTGCTCTATGTTCTCTTTCAAGGTGATATTTCATGTTGCTGTTAGTAAGATGTCTAATAATTCTTCGAAGGCTCACCATTTTTTACAATGGATACATCGTCCAAATCTCTGGTCAGCCACAACATGATATTGATTCCAAATCTTAGATATCCTTCTACTGTTGCTTACTCTAGGCTGGATACTTGTTGTCATTTTCATACTAGTACTAGAAATAGTAGTAGTAGTAGTAGTTTTAGTCATGTGTGGATGTTCAAATGGGGGCAGATTTTATAAATCTGCACACACGCGTACTTTTGTTCACACACCAGGCACGAACAAGAGTACGCGGGATTTCAATAGATATGCGCGTAGCCATGTGTATCCATTAAAATCTGGGGTCGGCGCACAAAGCTGCCCAAAATCGGCAGACTGCGCGCGCCGAGCTGTACAGCCTGCCTCCATTCCCTCCGAGACTGCTCCAAAATCGGAGCGACCTTGGAGGGAACTTTCCTTCGCCCTCCCCCCACCTTTCCCTCCCTCCCCCTACCTAAACCACCCCCCTCCCGGCCCTATCTAAACCCCCCCTACCTCTATCACGAAAGTTACGCCTGCTCAAAGCAGGTGTGTGCACGCCGGGCCAGCTGCCGCGCTCCATGTTCCGGTCTGGGGGCTGGTCCAGAGGCCATGGCCACGCCCCCAGAATGCCCCCGGGCTGAAACCACACCTGCGGCACCACACCCGGATGATGCGCTGAACGCGTCACACCCCCTCGACGACCCCCGATAACGCGCAGATCGGGACACGCCTCCAAAAACGCCCCCCCCCCCCAGGAAAGCCCCAGGACTTATGCGCATCCTGGGGCTTTGTGCGCGCCGGAAGCCTATGCAACATAGGCTTGACGCGCGCAGGGGGTATTTGTGCCAGGTTTTCGGGAGTACCCCTTTGAAAGTCTGTCCCATGGTGTAGGGGACAGGGTATCATCAATACTGCTGGCACTGGCAGTAGTTGTTTGTTTTGCAATCTGACTAGTAGTACTAGTCATTCTCACTGGTGTTTTTGCAATCTGACTAACACTGTTGTTGTCTCCTCCTCCTCCTCGGAATGTTTACTAGCCAAGAACCTCTGATCATCAACATCCTCCTCCTCATCATCATCAATATCTGATTCATCATCATCATCCAAGATTTTCTGTAGCACCATTCTTTCACCTAAGAATTTCACCTTTTCCTCACATTTAGCTCGTCCTTCCCTTGCAACAAGTAACCTTGTGCTTCTACATCCTCTTTCTTCTCAAAATATTGCAGATTTTTCCTAGGGACTGGCAGACTGCTCTTTTCAGTAGCAGTAAAAATGTGGCACTAGTACTAGTGCCATATGTTTTTTCCAGAAGGTACTGGTAGTGGCATGATGATCCTGTGGTCAAAGAAGGATATAATAAATCTAGTAGATTAAACAAGTTAATAAATTTGATTGGTATTTATTTTTTAAACTTTATTGAGCTAATAGCTATAGGCTAGCCCAAGACCATAGGGAAAAGAAGGATATAGTGATTATTTATCAATAGTCAGTGAGTGACACTGACAATTGATAATTTGATATAGTATATATATTATATTGCAATTGCAGTATTATATATTTACCATGCATTGGTCAGAGTATGAAACTGCAGCAGACTGAAACTAGGCTGCAGTAACTCACTCATTACATTAGCCTCCTGGCATTGGCTAGGCTACTGGCTGATAATGCTACATGCAAGCTTTGAGGTTAGCAGTTGTGGCACTGCAATCCTATTCCTATCCTTTTCAAAAACTCATAATACATTTTTTTTTAAATATATCCAAAGCAAGAAACCTGTGAGGGAGTTGGTTGGACCATTAGATGACCAAGGGGTTAAAGAGTCTCTTAGGGATGATAAGGCCATTGCAGAAAGACTAAATTAATTCTTTGCTTCTGTGTTTACTAATGAGGATGTTGGGGAGATACCAGTTCCGGAGATGGTTTTCAGGGGTGATGAGTCAGACAAACTGAACAAAATCACTGTGAACCTGGAAGATGTAGTAGGCCAGATTGACAAACTAAAGAGTAGCAAATCACCAGGACTGCATGGTATGCATCCTAGGGTACTGAAGGAACTAAAAAATGAAATTTCTGATCTATTAGTTAAAATTTGTAACCTATCATTAAAATCATCCATTGTACCTGAAGACTGGAGGGTGGCCAATGTAACCCCAATATTTAAAAAAAGGCTCCAGGGGTGATCCGGGTAACTATAGACCAGTGAGCATGACTTCAGTGCCGGGAAAAATAGTGGAAACTATTCTCAAGATCAAAATCACAGAGCATATAGAAAGACATGATTTAATGGGACACAGTCAACATGGAGTTACCCAAGGGAAGTCTTTCTTGCAGTCCCAGTTGCGGCAGCCGAGACAGGGCCCTTGCCTCCTTGGTCCCGGCCCGTCTCTGGGGGTCTGTGACCTGTTTTACGGCATCCCTGTGGGGGGGACGCCGCCGAGAGGCCCTGCCTGGACGCCTTCTCCCTTGGCATGCGCGCGTGGAAGCCGCGCTTATGAAGGCCATTTCCTGCCACTGAAGGCTCCGCCCTATCCGTGACGTCAGACGCCACAGACTATGTAAGGCCACCGCGGAGCCCAGGACTTCGCCTTGCAACGGGGTTCCTTGCGGTTCTCTGTTGCGCCATGCCCCGGAGTGTCCTATAGCGTTAGCAACTCCGTTCCTGCCTAAGACTTGTTTCACTCCGTACCCAAGTCTTGCTTCTGTCTGGCTTGCTTGCAGTAACCTGTTCTGCTTCAGTTCCAGCTTGGTTCCAGTAGCCAGTCCTGCTTCGGCTCCTGTCTGGTTCCAGTAGCCAGTCCCGCTTCAGCTCCTGTCTGGTTCCAGTAGCCAGTCCTGCTTGCTTCAGCTCCTGTCTGGTTCCAGTTCCTGCCTGACTCCTGATCCCTGCTTGCCTGCTCCAGCTCCAGCTTCCGTGATCTCCTAAGTCCCAGCGGCCAGGCTCCTACGGGCTCCTCCCAGGGGAGTACTGGCTTCCAGGGTGAAGCTCACGTCCAGCTCCTGCCTGGTATCTGCCTCATGACCTGTCACTCACTAGAGACTATAGTGCACCTCTCCCCAGTCTCTCACAGGTCGGCCCAAGGGTCCACTAAACAGCTCACTCACAACAGATTGAAAGGCCATTTCTTGGCACGCTGCCAGGAGTGTGCGGAAAACTCCAGAACCTAGGAGGTTGGGAGGAGCTCCTCCTAGGTTGTGCCATAGCTCCTCAGAGTATGATACCCATTACCTTGGAATTTCCCGGAGGGTCTTTGGAAACCCTCGCCTTCCGGGATTCCGGAGCCAGAGGTAATTTTATCCAGCAAGACTTGGTCTCCCAACTGCATATTCCTACGCAGAAACGAGAGGTTCCGCTTCAAATTACCTCCATTCAGGGAACGCTCCTTCCAGGTCGCATATTGACTACCACGGCTGCCATCACAGTCCGCACCGGGGTGATCCACTCGGAGGAGATAGCCTTCCTGATTCTTGAAAAGGCTTTTCACCCCGTGGTGCTGGGGCTGCAGTGGCTGCAAAAGCACTTGCCTGTGATCCAGTGGGATACTCTGCAAATCACTAAGTGGAGTCCCTATTGCCTCTCTCAGTGTATGAAGGTTCCCAAGCCTCCAGCACTCCTGCTTTTACACTCCACCCTTGGACCTCCAGCTCCGTACGAGGACTTTACTGATGTCTTCTCAAAGACTAAAGCAGAAATCCTTCCGCAGCACCGTCCATATGACTGTGCTATTGACTTGTCGCCCGCCGGGGCAGGATTCTTTTTCATCAGCAAGAAAGATGGCTCCCTGAGGCCCTGTATCAACTACAGAGGGCTCAACGCAATTACAAAACAGGACAGCTACCCTCTCCCGTTGATCCCAGAGCTACTTGATCGACTCCAAGGCACAAGAGTCTTTACTAATTTGGATCTACACGGGGCCTACAACTTAGTTAGAATCCGTCCCGGGGACGAATGGAAGACCACGTTCAATACCTGGGATGGGCATTACGAATACCTCGTAATGCCCTTTGGCCTTTGTAACTCCCCAGCGGTCTTCCAGCACCTGATGAATGAGGTGCTACGGGATTTATTCAACATCTGTATGATCGTCTACCTCAACGACGTCCTGATCTACTCCCGTGACCTGCCAGCATGTTAACCAGGTGTTCCAAATACTCAGAGAGCACAGCTTATATGCTAAGATTGAGAAATGCAGCTTTGAAAAAACTTCCTTGCTATTCCTGGAGTATATTGTTTCGGCTGACGGCTTCCAGATGGATCTGGAGAAAGTCGCTGCAATTAGGAACTGGCCGCAGCCGAGGGGCCTCAAGATATTACAACATTTCCTCGGCTTTGCTAACTTTTATCGGCATTTCATCTCTGGCTATTCTCGCATAGTGGCTCCTCTGACTGCGCTCACCCAGAAGGGAGCCAATGCGGTGGACTGGCCTGCCCAAGCCTTCGAAGATCTGAAAAGATCCTTCCTACAAGACACATGCCTCCGCCATCCTAATCCCAGTTGGCCATTCATGGTTGAGGTTGATGCCTCAAATGTAGCTGTTGGAGCAGTGTTGAGCCAGAACTCCGACACTGGACAGCTTTTCCCGTGCTCCTATTACTCAAGGAGGTTCTCCCCGGCTGAGAGTAATTATGGGGTCGGCGACAAAGAACTGCTCGCCATGAAACTCGCCCTGGAAGAATGGAGGCAGTGGTTGGAGGGAGCCAATCACCCCTTCACCATTTACATGGATCATAAGAATCTCTCTTTCCTATGCAAAGCCCAGCGTCTGAACACGAGACAAGCCCGGTGGTCTTTGTTCTTTGATCCGGTTTGACTTCACTCTGCGATATCGCCCTGGTTCAAAAAATGTGCGAGCAGATCCCCTGTCACGGTCCACCGAGGTTGAAGATACCCCTGAGACACCCCAGTACATTTTACATCCCAGGAAGCTGTGTCTCGCCGCCACCTCCATGTCTTCTGAAGAAAATATCGTAGTCCCACACCGCTCTCGAAGGGCCGTGCTGGCATGGGCCCATGAATCCCTCACCGGAGGGCATGCGGGCCGTACCGGGATGCTAGACCTCCTCAACTGGTACTATTGGTGGTCAACGATAAGACAATATGTTCGTCTCTTTGTCGACTCCTGCCCCACCTGCGCATTGCAGAAACCACTTGGCGGGAAACCTAGAGGATTGCTACACTCTTTGTCAATCCCGGTGGAGCCCTGGACGCACATCTCCACTGACTTTGTGGTGGATCTCCCAGCATCAGACGGGAACACGGTCATCTGGGTTGTTGTGGACCGGTTCTCCAAAATGGCACATTTTGTTCCCCTGTTGAAATTGCCTTCAGCACCCGACTTGGCTAATTTGTTTGTTCTAATCTTCAGTTAACTGCTAAACCATGTACACCATAACAACAAACACAAAAACACTGGTTGAATGTATTAGGATCAGGAATTATAGCTTCTGCTTACAACCCGACCTCATATAACTTTTGGAGAGTTTAATTCAATATTACTCTCACAATTAAGTCTACCACATATATTGGATTGTTTGTATGTATTGTGGTTTCTTATAGTCTTTTTAATCATTGGTCATAGTTGTGAGCTCTCACATCTTAAATTTCATTTTTTTAAATATTTTTTGATTTTTTTAAATAATTTTTTTTCAAAAAAATGTGGTGAAAAAGCTTTCAATATATTGCTGTAGAAAGTACTTATCTTTTGACTTGAGTGATCATGACTTGAGTAATCAAAAAACGCTGAGCTATCATAAGCTCTATGCCAGAACGCCGAAGTAATGAATAATATGCCCAACACGGCTCGTGTTTCTTTATCACTTCTTCAGGGGTGTTATTTCTTCTGAAACACAAAAATATTAATTAAATATCACACATTTTAAAATGAAAAATCATATACTTGCTTCTCATCCGTACATTCAGCATTTCTCCTTTATCACCCGACTTCCGCAGCGTAACTTAACAGCTGATTCTCCGTTTTGTCACATTTTATTGGTTGGGATTCCATCCTTGGGCAGGTTTAAAAGCCGCCTTAAAATGTGACAAAACGGAGGATCAGCTGTTAGGTTACGCTGCGGAAGTCGGGTGATAAAGGAGAAATGCTGAATGTATGGATGAGAAGCGAGTATACGATTTTTCATTTTAAAATGTGTGATATTTAATTAATATTTTTGTGTTTCAGAAGAAATAATAACGCCCCTGAAGAAGCGATAAAGAAACACAAGCCGTGTTGGGCATATTATTCATTACTCCGGCGTTCTGGCATAGAGCTTATGATAGCTCAGCGTTTTTTGATTACTCAAGTCATGATCACTCAAGTCAAAAGATAAGTACTTTCTACAGCAATATATTGAAAGCTTTTTCACCACATTTATTTGAAAAAAATTATTTAAAAAAATCAAAAAATATTTAAAAAAATGAAATTTAAGATGTGAGAGCTCACAACCATGACCAATGATTAAAAAGTCTATAAGAAACCACAATACATACAAACAATCCAATATATGTGGTAGACTTAATTGTGAGAGTAATATTGAATTAAACTCTCCAAAATGTTATATGAGGTCGGGTTGTAAGCAGAAGCTATAATTCCTGATCCTAATACATTCAACCAGTGTTTTTGTGTTTGATAATTTGTTTTTTCAACATGTGTTCCAACTTCATGGTCTTCCCCAGGACATCGTATCAGACCGAGGACCACAATTCACTGCCCGCTACTGGAAGGTGTTATGAAAATGCTTCAAGGTCCAGTTGAGTTTCTCATCAGCCTTCCACCCTCAGAGTAACGGGCAGACCGAGCGTACAAACCAGACTCTGAAGACCTTCCTGCGTTCCTTTGTAAACAAAAGACAAGACGATTGGGCCAAACTACTCCCATGGGCAGAATTTTCATACAATCATACACACTCTGCTACAGGAAGTTTTCCCTTCTTAGCTGTCTAGGGGAAGCAACTTCGGATGCCCTTGCCCTCGCCTGAACCCAGCGCACTGCCAGCAGTGCAATTCTCTGCCCGCCAGCTACTTGCCCTCTGGACGTCTATCCAAAAGAAGAGGCAAAGAGCTGCCCTTGCTGCCAAAAAATGGGCAGCCAGCCACCGTCAGCCAGCACCAGTCTACCTCCCAGGGGACTGGTACAGAATCGCCCCCAGATTCTGTGGACCATTCCGCATTGCCGAGCACGTAGGAGCCGTTTCCTATCAAATGTGCTTCCACTCCTTGATGCATGTGCACAATGTCTTCCATGTGTCGCTTTTGAAGCCTCTCATCCTCTCCAGGTACCATCCCCGAGCTCCCGAATCTGCAGATCCTTCTGTGTCAGGAGATACCACCTACCAAGTCCGGGAGGTTCTAGATGTCAGATTTCATCAATGCCGCTGAGACTACCTCATCGCCTGGGAAAGTTGTGAATCTGAGGACAACACATGGGAGCCAGCCTGCAACATCATTGATAAGGACTTACTGAAAGCCTTCAATCAAGACCATCCAGGTAAACCCGGGCCTGCTAAGAGGGGGCGTAAGAGGGGAGGTACTGTTGCAGTCCCAGTCACGGCAGCCGTGACTGGGCCCTTGCCTCCTTGGTCCCGGCCCATCTCAGGGGGTCTGCGGCCTGTTTCGCGGCATCCCCACGGGGGGGGGGGGAGGGGAGCGCCACCGAGAGGCCCTGCCTGGACGCCTTCTCCCTGGGAGCACTCAAGCCACGCTTATGAAGGCCATTTCCCGCCACTGAAGGCTCCGCCCTATCCGTGACGTCAGACGCCGCGGCCTATGTAAAGCCGCCGCAGAGCCCAGGACTTTGCCTTGCCACGGAGTTCCTTGTGGTTCTCTGTTGCGCCATGCCCCGGAGTGTGCTATTGCATTAGCAACTCCGTTCCTGCCTGAGACTTGTTTCACTTCGTGCCCAAGTCTTGCTTCTGTCTGGCTTGCTTGCAGTAACCTGTTCTGCTTCAGTTCCAGCTTGGTTCCAGTAGCCATTCCTGCTTCAGCTCCTGTCTGGTTCCAGTAGCCAGTCCTGCTTGCTTCAGTCCCAGCCTGCTTCAGTTCCTGCCTGACTCCTTATCCCTGCCTGCTTGCTCCAGCTCCAGCTTCCGTGATCTCCTAAGTCCCAGCGGCCGGGCTCCTACGGGCTCCTCCCAGGGGAGTACCGGCTTCCAGGGTGAATCACCTAAGTCCCTGCGGCTGGGCTCCTACGGGCTCCTCCCGGGGGAGTATCAGCTTCCAGGGTGAAGCTCACGTCCAACTCCTGCCTGGTATCCACCTCCCGACCTGTCACTCATTAGAGACTATAGTACACCACTCCCCAGTCTCTCACAGGTCGGCCCAAGGGTCCACTAAACAGCTCACTCACAACAGTCTTGCCTAACCAATCTGCTGGCCAGATACTGGGGACACATCTTGAGAAGCCGTAACATTGCATAGGCCCACACCTGGTCCAGATCCAAGTTGCCACAGTGTTGGGCAAGCTCTGGTCCTAGACATCTATGGTCGGGCCTTGTCTCACAGGTCCCAGAAACCCTGACACATTATTGTGGCAAGTGAGTGGGATTGAAAGTGGCCCAGGAGGCTGAGCCAGGGCCACCAGAGACCCCCCCCCCTTTTTTTTTTTACTCAATTGGTTTTCTGTTTTGGGGAGGAAGAGGTGATGTACATTTTAATTTTGAGGATGGGTTAGCAGCAATACATTCCAAAGAAAAGAAATCATTAATTGAACAAAAAAAACAACAACTCTGAAATGAAAAAGCAAACCAAAATGAAAAATTAAAGTCTACTCATCCCTATTGTTTTACTTTTTTTCTGTACAAATAGTCTGACTGATACAGCAAAGAGGTTTTGCACATCAAATGTGTGCCCAACAATGTGCATCCAGGTTAGCACTCTCCATGACATTTCCTGGTAATGAAGGCATCAGCTATTACTCCCAAAGCAGAGAGGGGTGCTTGCTTATCTCAGGTTTTCAAAGAGCTGGAAACTTAACTTGGTTTCCAAAGTGAAGCTACATTTCCAGGGCTAAGGTTAATCATTGGGTGGAAAATGGAATATTGGTACCGGGAGCTGTAGTCAGGATTTTAGACACAAAAAATATGCCTGTGTGCTCAGTAAGCACTGACATTTTTCTACAGTTGTTTCAATCTCTTTTCCCTGAGATTGATACACCCCAAATGTTTTGCTCAACTTCTTTTGCACAAAAAAGAACGCAGCTCCGAGCTGTGCATTTCAAGCCCCTCACCAGAGATCCTCTGACAGAAAGGTTCTGCAGAAGGCTGAGAATTCCAAGCTTGGGGGAAAAAAGAAAAGGGCAGCTTCCCCCTAAAAACTGGAAAACATTATGGGAAGCAGGAGCACTCCCTCTCTATGTGAAAAGATGAGTGATCTTTTTATGTGAAAAAGTGAGAATTTGGAGAATTCTCTCCAGAGAGCAACTTTACTCTTCTCAGGCATTCATTTCTCCCATTAGCTTAAAATCTGCCCCTCTATGTCCTTCTGGCCTTTCAGGATGGTTCCTGACCTCTATCATCCTGTCAGCATTGCCCCAGTTAGCTTCCTTAGAGGTGTGGCCTGCAGAAAACCACCCACTACTTCATAACCTGGGGTAACACTAGGCCATGCTTCTCTTATTTGCCCTTGGATTTCTCCATTTGCTCTCTCTCCTTGCACCTGTTCCTTAGGGAGTGAAGGGAGGATTGGTTGCTATGTGGCTTTCTACAATCCTTGATTCTGCAGCTCTGTTATATTTCCTAGATATGTTTGAATTGTGGCAAGGTTTTGGATGACCTCACTTCTAACATAAACCTATTAAAGGCCTGGATTTTCTAAGGTCTGTGACTTAGAAAATCCGGTGGTAACGGGGGGTAGGGGGGCGGGACTGCGAAAGCCGGCAGCAATCGCACCTCCACGGTACAATTGCTGCCGGCTTTCGCACCCAATAGCACCACCGTGAAAGGTGGTGCTATTGGGCACGCTGCTGGCAGTGATAAGGTGTCCTACCTTTCCACCGTCAGCGAAGTTGTCGTGGAGTCTGCTCCGAGGCCTCCCCAACTCCTCCCCTTCTGGTGCGGACTCTGCCCCAATTTAGATATTGCACGCGAAAAAGGGCTTTTTGCATGCGATACCTTTGGAAAATGACCCCCAAAGTCATATTTCTTGTTCTCAGTAAAGAAGTATTTTCTTATATTTCTTCTCATTGTTTTATTCCTTACTGTATTGTCAGAACTTAATTTTGAAACAAACAGCCATGGACCAAGCTCTTCCCATTATAATAGAGACCTGCACTGCTTTGCCCAGAAGTGAATGCGCTTGTCAGAGAGGCAGAGAACAAAGCATTATACAACTAAATTATGTGCAGCTCAGTCCATGAAAGTGTTTTCCATATTGGCTTGTTTTCTCTAGAATTAAACTCAAATACACAAAGAGAAGAATTATTGTTATTAGATCCTGCAGGTGTTCTGCTCTGATTAGTATTTGTACTTTGGTAAAAACAAACAAAAAATAGAGATTATGAAAGGTTACATTAATCAAAACCTAACCTATCATTAATATTACTGTTGATGAACCAATAAGCCTTAAGGATATTCCTTTCATGTGCAGGGCTCTATAAAGATCATAGCTGAGGGACTCACCTTATCTGCAGCAGCCTTAGTCTGTTCATTACTTCAGCTTTTTCAAATGTTTGCCAGTGTCTGCCAGAAAAATACAGAATATTTTCAAATCAGAATGGAAAGATGTGACTGAGGGGGCTGCCAATGAGAGAAAACAACTCCTGCCATATTTATTATTTCCTTTTGTCTCAGAGAGCAACGCTTTCTCTGGATGTGATATCCTGGAACCTGAGAGATGGTAGCCTGCAAATTTCTGATGTTGTTCTTATTCAGTGATGCCATGTGCAAGACCACAACCCACCAGTGTACAAAGAAAAGGTTTAGAAGACCATGGAGATTCTACATAGAAGGAGACTTCACAATTGCAGGAATTGCAAATTCTGGCACCTGTTATATAACCCGACTTCCATCCTTCAAGTCTTCTCCAACATTCTCAATAATAGAGAGGTAAGCAGTATCATAATATATCTACCGTCTAAAATGCAAATGTGAATTTCATTTTGTGAGGTCAATGACATGATCATGAATGTAATATTCAGGGGATCAATTTGATCTAAGTTACAGTGGTGATTGCAAGATACAATTGAGTGCTGTAATTTAACACTTTAGTGAAAATTATCTTTTGTGTTATGATCCACCACAAGTTCTGCCAACAAATATCTCATTAATTTGCCTCCATTGGCTGCTGAATGAAAAAAAATAAAACCCTGATATTGAGGATGATATTAGGTAGCACTGATCCGAAATACTCTGACCATATTCTTAACCATGCATTCACTTTCTGTAGGCAGGAAACATTTCACAATGTCTGTTTTTACGAGACTCATTTATGGACCACACTAAACCTAATCCCCTGGATTTGATGTCCAGGTCTCAAATACTATATATCAGTGAATTTCTTTACTGGTTTGTACATTTTAACCGCCTTTGTGAGGTAGCATCAGATATTTGTGCTTTTGGTCCAAAATTAAATGCAGAATTAAAAAATATATATATTTTCTGATACCGATTCTAAATTTTTCCTCTCCCAGGAAATCTTCGAGATGGGCATCACCAATTTTCTGCTGTCTATAAGCAAACACTTTTAAATATAGTAACTTTTTTATTCCTAGTCGAGCAGAATCGCTATACTTAATTCACCTTATCTTTTCCAACCAAATTTTTTATAATTTTCACATAACAATGAACTCATTTCACATTCATTAAAAAAAAGAGCTGCATATCAGGAAACATCACACTGGGTCACATAGTTTTAAGCATCAGACTTTGTTCTTCACTTCTGATCATACACTTTGCCAGAGAGCATGTGCTCTGTGTGACTTGCACAGTCCAGTTTCTGCAGGAACATGAGTGGAGCTCCTGCCTGCTGGTCCTCTTTTATCCCAGGGAAATGGGGTCCCTTCACCGACTTGTATTCTGATTGACCGATTGTCCATAATTAGGTGTGTGTACAAGGCTACGAAACCTCACAGTACAGAATTAACTTTCACTCATCACTGTCACTCATAATCTGACATTTGAAACTCTTATCGAATAAATGAAATATCAATTGAAATGATAATAGCCCCATTCCAGAATAGTCTGTGGCTATTTTGGAAACCCAGTTCTGGGGATGGGGATACAGCAGAAGCAATGTTAGCAGCCCCCCAGGTGAAGGGAATTCTGGTAATTAATTCAGGTTGACACCATTTGGTCAGCTTCAGGGCCTATGATTGCAGTTTATGGAGGTAACAGAAATAGCCATCTTGCATGGACCTTCACCCAGAGCCAGCACTGGAATGATGAGACTCGTGATGGGTGCGTGTTTGGGGGTCACATTGTGGGGGTGATAAGATATAAAACAGAGGAAAATCCTTGGATGACTGAAATTGTAGGCTCAATGTACCAGACTCCATCCCTAAATCCAATTGAACTGGAAGAACAGAGCTGAATGAGAAACATGTTGTGCCTAAAAAAAATGAATAATATTAATAATAATGATCATAAAGCCAACTGCCTAGCAAGAACAAATCCAAATAGCAGTTACATTGTAGGTTTTCAATTTTTCAGCCTTAAACACCTTCTCATTTTATATTCATAAGGTTATTTCTGGGCCATAACAGAATTGGCAGCTTAGAAGCTGAGATTTTGGGAAAGATACAAAGTCTGCAAGATATGACGTTTGGTATTAAGATAAGTCTCTGCAAGTGAGCTTCAGCTTTGATTTCTGGAGCAGAAAAACTTATAGAATAATGAACTATTTTTTTAGAAAGATATTGGAAAATATATAAAAGGTACTTTCTATTCAAAACCAATTATTAAAACTTCAAGACTGTAAATATATGAAACTCCATTAGATTATAAGAAGTAAATTTCTGTTTGGAAATATCTTTATTTTTAAAAGACAGCAAAAACTACCTGGTGTTCCTTGAATAGTCTGGTAAAAAATGTCTTAATTTCATTAATGTTTAACATAACTTCTCTATATATTGACAGTCTTGTCTGGTAGGGATGTGAATCGTTTTTCAACGATTAAAATTATCGTCCGATAATGTTTATATCGTCTTAAATCGTTATAGAACACGATACAATAGAAATTCTAACGATTTATCGTTAAAAATCGTTAAATCGTGTTAGTGCGCACTAACTCGAGTTAGTGCGCACTAACTCCCCGTTAGTGCGCACTAACTCGATTTAGTGCGCACTAACTGAAAATGATACAAATAAACACTTTCCAGGTCACTGAAGGTCAGTTAGGAATGAATATGTGTTCCTATTGGCTTGCTGCCCTCTTATCTATTGATATTACCAAGGTTACCACTGAGGTGATGGTTGGGGGGATGGGAAATGGAACTGGAAACTAACGAACACCAACAGAAAATGAAACAAAGTGTTCACACTTCCCAGGTCAGTAAAGGTCACTTAGGAATGAATATGTATGTATGTATTCCTATTGGCTGGCTGTGCTCTTATCTATTGATGTTACCAATATGGTTGGGGGGATGTGAAATGGAAACAGTTGGAAGCTTGACAAAAAAAGTAATGTAATGATCAGCACTCACGTGACTAGAACTTGTTTGTTTATTATTTTTGTTAGCAGGCACCTGAAATGCTAGTGCATGTTGAATTTGCCAATCACTGTGCATTTTAGAAAGGTGGTCCTTCCTGGAACTGTACACAGTTCAAATATATGTAATTGATTGTTGGTAAGTGTATTTTTTAAGTAGCCACACTGGCACCAGTATGTTTACTTTTCCTCCTACTTAACTCACTAGCTCAGCTTTGTAAGAAGGGCTTCTCTGCTTGTGTGTTGTTTTTGTTTGGTGTGAGGAGAGCAGAAACATCAGATCTTTATTCAATCTACTACAGTCATCTCTTACAGTGCCCTATCCCTATTAATACCAGGAGTGTTGTGATCTTCCTGCACACAGTGCCCTAACCCTGATACCAGTCTGAGACAGCTCCCTCCCTGCATTACTAGTGAGAGGCTGGCTTCACAGACAGGGGGGAGCTGCCTGACCCTCACTCCTGACTTCCCCCATGTCCCAGCTAGTGAATGGTGTGTGGGTGAGGGGGGGGGGGGGAGGATGGTGAAGTCTGAGACAGCTCCCTCCCTGCATTACTAGTGAGAGGCTGGCTTCACAGACAGGGGGGAGCTGCCTGACCCTCACTCTTGACTTCCCCCATGTCCCAGCTAGTGAATGGTGTGTGGGTGAGGGGGGGGGGAGGATGGTGAAGTCTGAGACAGCTCCCTCCCTGCATTACTAGTGAGAGGCTGGCTTCACAGACAGGGGGGAGCTGCCTGACCCTCACTCCTGACTTCCCCCATGTCCCAGCTAGTGAATGGTGTGTGGGTGAGGGGGGGGGGGGAGGATGGTGAAGTCTGAGACAGCTCCCTCCCTGCATTACTAGTGAGAGGCTGGCTTCACAGACAGGGGGGAGCTGCCTGACCCTCACTCCTGACTTCCCCCATGTCCCAGCTAGTGAATGGTGTGTGGGTGAGGGGGGGGGGGGGAGGATGGTGAAGTCTGAGACAGCTCCCTCCCTGCATTACTAGTGAGAGGCTGGCTTCACAGACAGGGGGGAGCTGCCTGACCCTCACTCCTGACTTCCCCCATGTCCCAGCTAGTGAATGGTGTGTGGGTGAGGGGGGGGGGGAGGATGGTGAAGTCTGAGACAGCTCCCTCCCTGCATTACTAGTGAGAGGCTGGCTTCACAGACAGGGGGGAGCTGCCTGTCCCTCACTCCTGACTTCCCCCATGTCCCAGCTAGTGAATGGTGTGTGGGTGAGGGGGGGGGGGAGGATGGTGAAGTCTGAGACAGCTCCCTCCCTGCATTACTAGTGAGAGGCTGGCTTCGCAGACAGGGGGGAGCTGCCTGACCCTCACTCCTGACTTCCCCCATGTCCCAGCTAGTGAATGGTGTGTGGGTGAGGGGGGGGGGGGGGAGGATGGTGAAGTCTGAGACAGCTCCCTCCCTGCATTACTAGTGAGAGGCTGGCTTCACAGACAGGGGGGAGCTGCCTGACCCTCACTCCTGACTTCCCCCATGTCCCAGCTAGTGAATGGTGTGTGGGTGAGGGGGGGGGGGGAGGATGGTGAAGTCTGAGACAGCTCCCTCCCTGCATTACTAGTGAGAGGCTGGCTTCACAGACAGGGGGGAGCTGCCTGTCCCTCACTCCTGACTTCCCCCATGTCCCAGCTAGTGAATGGTGTGTGGGTGAGGGGGGGGGGGGTGGATGGTGAAGTCTGAGACAGCTCCCTCCCTGCATTACTAGTGAGAGGCTGGCTTCACAGACAGGGGGGAGCTGCCTGACCCTCACTCCTGACTTCCCCCATGTCCCAGCTAGTGAATGGTGTGTGGGTAAGGGGGGGGGGGGAGGATGGTGAAGTCTGAGACAGCTCCCTCCCTGCATTACTAGTGAGAGGCTGGCTTCACAGACAGGGGGGAGCTGCCTGACCCTCACTCCTCCGGGGTATTGTGATCTTCCTGCACACAGTGCCCTATCCCTGATACCAGGGGTGTTGTGATCTTCCTGCATGCAGTGCCCTATCCCTATTAATACCAGGAGTGTTGTGATCTTCCTGCATGCAGTGCCCTATCCCTATTAATACCAGGAGTGTTGTGATCTTCCTGCATGCAGTGCCCTATCCCTGATATCGGGATGTGTGCAAGAAGATCACAACACCCCCGGTATCAGGAATAGGGCACTGTGTGCAGGAAGATCACAACACCCCCAGTATCAGGAATAGGGCACTGTGTGCAGGAAGATCACAACACCCCTGGTATTAGGGATAGGGCACTGTGTGCAGGAAGATCACAACACTCCTGGTATTAATTTTATGTTTATTTATGTTTATTTATGTTTATTTATGTTTTATGTTTTTTTATGTTTATTTATGTTTATTTATGTTTATTTATGTTTTCTCAAATTAACTATGTTCAATGTAAACCGCTAAATGTTTAATGTAAACCGCTAAATGAAGCGATAGTTACGGTTCCTTAGCGATAGTTTTGGTTCCTTGTAAACCGGGGTGATATGTATACTATACAGGAACCCCGGTATATAAATTCTTTAAATAAATAAATAAATTAATAGGGATAGGGCACTGTGTGCAGGAAGATCACAATACCCCTGGTATCAGGGTTAGGGCACAAGTTCTAGTCACATTGACTGATCACATTACTTGTTTTGTCAAGCTACCAACTGTTTCCATTTCCCATCCCCCATATACTGTCAGTAGGAAACTTGGTAACATGAATAAATAAGAGGGCAACCAATAGGAATACATATTCATTCCTAAACTGACCTTAACTGACCTGAAAAGTGTCAAATTGTATCATTTTCAGTTAGTGCGCACTAACTCCCAGTTAGTGCGCACTAACTCCCGTTAGTGAGCACTAACTCGAGTTAGTGCGCACTAATCGGAAAAAACGATTTTTAACGATTTTTTAACTAAAAAATCGTGCCTAAGACGATTTTCTTGCCCTGCCACACGATTTCTATCGTTAAGACGATATGGAAAACGATTCACATCCCTATTGTCTGGTGGGGTTACAGCATATTTGACTTTTGCTACAATAATCAGTACTAGGCTAATGAGTAATAATTTTTTTTGTCTTTCACATTAATTTTTCACATTTGTTTCAATGAATTTTTTGTGCTTCAGACAGATATGACAGAGAGACTGGCTGGCAAAAGTCATATATATAACCAAAAGAAAACCTACTAAAGGGAAGGAGCACTAATGATGTGTGTGAAAATTGTTAGCATTTTTCTTTATTCATAAAGGGGCAGATTTTAAAACTTATGCGCGGGCGTAGATTTGTTCACGCAACCCGGTGTGAACAAATCTACGCCCGATTTTATAACTGCCGCGCGTATGTTATAAAATCCGGGCTCAGCATGCACAAGGGGGTGCACATATGTGCACCTTGCACACGCCGAGCCGGAGGGGAGCCCTGATGGCTGTCCCCTTTCCCTCCAAGGCCGCTCCAAAATCAGAGCGGCCTTGGAGGGAACTTTTTTTCAGCCCCCCCACTTCCCCTCCCTTTCCCTATCTAACCCATCCCCCAGCCCTACCTAAATCCCCCCCCACCTTATTTTATTTCTTACACCTGCCAGAGGCAGGCGTAACTTGTGCGCTCCAGCAGGCTGCTGGCGTGCAAACCCCCAACTCGGCCGGAACAGAGGAGGGCTCAGGACATGTCCCCAGACCACCCCCTGACCCCGGACATGCCCCCAGACATGCCTCTGGACATGCCCCTGGACATGCCCCCGGACATGCCCCTGGACGTCCGTCGGCCGACCGTCGGCCCCTATGACATAGTGAGGGCAAAGGTAGCGCCGGCGCCATTTTGAATACTGGCAATATGGCCAGAGTGCAGGAGGTCGCTCCCGGACCCCCGCTGGACTTTTGGCAAGTTTGTGGGGGTCAGGAGGCCCCCCCAAGCTGTCCAAAAGTCCCTGGGGGTCCAGCGGGGGTCCTGGAGCGATCTCCTGCACGCGGGCCGTATTACCAATATTCAAAATGGCGCCGGTGCTACCTTTGCCCTGTCACATGGTAAGGGCAAAGGGCCATCGGTGCCAATTTTTTAGCACAGATGATAGCGTGGGAACGGGAGATTGCTCCCCGCGACCGCCCTGGACCACCAGGTATGTGTAAAAAGTTTTTTTGGGGGGGTCGGGAGAGTGGGGGAGGCTAAGGGGGTAATTTTAAAGGGTTTGGTGGGGTTTTTTTTATTGGGCCATCGGCGCCATTTATATTAGTGGCAGCCAAAATGGCGCCAATGGCCCGAGAGCGGGAGATCACGCCGGGACCCCCCCCCCCCCCCACTGGACCACCAGGTAATTTAAAACATTTTGGGGGGGGTTCGGGAGGGTGGGGGATTTGTTTTAAAGGGTCGGGGTGGGTTTAGGGGTTGTTTTGGTGTGCCGGTTTCCCACCCACCTCCCTCCCCGATTTACGATTTTTCACGATAAATCGGGGGAATTTTTATTGTATCGCGACTCTAACGATTTTTGATGATTTAAAAAATATCTGATGATTTTTTTTAAATCGTCAAAAAATGATTCACATCCCTAATGACTGCAGAAAAAAACCAAAATGGTCCATCTAGTCTGCCCAGCAAGCTTCCCAAGGTAGTAACTGCCGCTCCGTGCAGGTTACCCACTTGTTTCTCTTAAGGGTAGAAACTGCTGTTCCATACCAGTTAAACTTTTTCTATTTATTCCCATCCTTTAGCCTTTTAGGGATCCACAGTGTTTATCCCAGGCCCCTTTGAAATCCTTCACAGTTTTAGTTTTCACCACTTCCTCCAGAAGGGCATTCCAGGTATCCAGCACCCTCTCAGTGTAGAAATATTTCCTGACATTGGTTCTAAGTTTTCCTCCCTGGAGTTTCAAATCATGATACCTAGTTCTACTAATTTGTTTCCAATGGAAAAGGTTTGTTGATGACCATGGATCATTAAAACCTTTCAAGTATCCGAAGGTCTGTATCATATCACCCCTGCTCCTCCTCTCCTCCAGTGGATACATATTCAGGTTCTTCAACCTCGCTTCATAAGTCATACGATGGTGACCACCCACTATTTTTGTCTCCTTTGAGAATAGGTCTCCAGAACTGAACACAATACTCCAGGTGAGGCCTCACCAAGGACCTGCACAAGGGGATTATCACTTACTTTTCTTACTAGATATTCCTCTCTCTGTGCAGCCCAGTACAAAACAATAATTTTAAATACATGTGTATACTCAACACAACTTATACAACTATATAAGCAAAACATAGTTTCCTAATCACTATTACTCACTTTATAATTATATCAACAATAGCTCTAACTGTTAAATGGTTACAATGAATGGGTATTAAGAATGGTTACGATAAACCCAGTAAAAGTGAACAATGTGGCTGGTAATAAAGTAACATGGGTAATTCTAGCTGACAACAATGTATCCTTCTCAAAGACAGTGGTAGTAGACACGATGTAAATATACAATGGATCAATACTTAGAAAGACATTAGGGACTCCTAACCAACAGACCATGACATTCTTTGCACATATATTCCAGTGCACTAAACCATTCACTCACTAAAGTGCACATAAACACATATGCTACAAATATCACACCCACAAAAGATGCAAGCTGCACCAAACAGTAATATATCACATCCTGGAACAGCTATGAATTGTTAGAATCCCAGGCCACAGGTGGCCATGGCCTACCTCCTCTCCAGGCACCAGGACCACGAGCGGCATTGGCACGGTGGCAGGGAGGTGTCCCCGGTGCAAGCCTCTGGCCTTCTCCTCCCTCATGGCTCCTGCCGCCGAATTTGTGCCACTCTCCGTGGCAGGACGGATGACTCCTGCCCCCTCTTCAAGGCCCCAGAAAACAGGCCAACGCACTCAGCAGCCCACGTCAGGCAGGGCCCTACCTAGGTATGCAGCCACAGCTCCTAAGCTAGTGATGGCCAACCTTTTGCGCTCAGAGTGTCAAAATTCATTAAAAAAAACCGAGCATAACTCGGGTGGTGTGTCACTTCTAGAAAAATCCATAATTTTGTGATATTTGTAGCTTTAATATTAATAACAAAAAATTATAATTTTAATATATGTTCTGTATTTATTAATAAAGCAAAAACAAATAATTCTTTACCTTAGTGACTTTTTTGTTGCTGAATTTCATTGGCTAAATCTTCAATTAAAACACTCTCTCCCCCTCCCCCCCCCCCCCACACAAACTCTTACTCCCCTGGATTTTCTCATACACACTCATGCTCTCACACTCACACTCACATACACACACACACACACTGACTCCCAGGCAGGCTCCCAGTCATTCTCACACCACTCCCGCTCCATCCTCCAGGCAGGCACCAATTCATTCTCACACACACACACACACACCCAGGCAGGCACCTATGCATTCACACACATACACCCCCATGCAGAGTCCCATTCATTCACATGCACACACTAAAGGCAGACCCCCCTCTCTTTTGCCAGCAACCTCAGAACCTCTCTCATTCCTCTGCTGCCACTGTCACTGCTGCCGCATGGCTACTGGGGAGCTGCCGATTGCTGCTACTGACACTGAAGCCCATTCTGCTGCCTCCTCTGTGCAGGCCCCATGGGCTTCCATTTTCTCCATGCTGATCTCATACATTGTGAGATCTGCATAGAGAAAGTGCTACTCTTGCACATTACCAAAGATTACATCTGCCAATCACTAAAAAGTAATTTTTTTTGTTTTTTACTTTTGCTGTCTGATCTTCGTTTTCTAATTGGTTGTTCACAGGCTTTTTTTCCCACCTTCCCTTTCTTATTTTTTCCCACCTTCCCTTTCTTATTTTTTTTTGCCAATTCCTTTTATGTTGTCTTTTTTTTTTTCTGTTTCTTTTTGCTCCATCTTCTTCCCTCAAACACACAGGTTCTCATTCTCACATGCATTTCTTTCTCTCTCACACACACACACAGGCTCTCACTCTCACATGCTCTCTCTTATACAATCATTCATACACACAGGCTCTCACTGGCACATGCTGTCTGACTCTCACACGCACAGACTCTCTCTCACTCCCACATGCTATCTTGCTTAAGCACAGGCTCTCACTGGCACATGCTCTCTCTCATACAATCATTCATACACACAGGCTCTCACTGTCACATGCTGTGTCTCATACAATAATTCATACACTCAGTCTCTCACTCCCACATGCTGTCTTGCTCAAGCACAGGCTCTCACTGTCACATGCTGTCTCTCTCACACACACAGAGGCTCTCACATGCTGTCTCTGCAAACATTCAGGTCCTTACTCTCACACACAATCTCTCAACTCATCTCACACACACACACACACACACACACACACACACACACACACACACCCTCTACAGACCCTCAGCCTCTCTCTCACCTCTGGGCCTCCTCTTCGCGGGTCGCTGCAGGATGGGCTCTGCGGTGGCCCTGCTAACAGGCCTCTTCTTCTTCTCGGGCCGCTGCAACTTGAGATTCGCGGCGGCCCGTAAACACAAGCGCTGCTCCACTTCTGCACGCGCTGATGCTTCCCCTCCTTCCTGCCCACGTGGCTCCAGCAACGTTTACTTCCGGGGACGCACAGGCAGGAAGGAGGAGGAGCATCAGCGTGTTTAAACGCAATCTTTTTCTTGGCCTTGCCGATCTGCCTGTCGCTGCGCCCGGGGCATTGGGGGGATAATAAAAAAACTAGTTTTAAAGGGTCGGCACAGCAGATAAAAAAAAAAAATTCCCGATAGTCCACAAAACGCTGCGCGTGTCAGCAAAAAGTCTTGGCGTGTCATAGGTTAGCCATCACTGTCCTAAGCTGTTTTAAAGGGCAGCACCAATTATTGCAGTTCAGCCTCCTGAATGACATCAGGAGCTGGGAACTATTTATAGGAGCCTCCTCTTCCTGTTCCTCGACTTGGCAAGGAGTCTGCTTTGCTTTGGTGAGGTCTTCTGTGCTTCATTGGTGCCCTGGCTCCTGTTCCTGCCTTCCAAGTCCTGTTCCTGTTCCTGATCCATTCCCTTGGTCCCCACAGACGGATCTCCTGGCTTCTGACTCTTGACCAGCTTTGATCGACTTTCTGGCTTCTGACTCTGGACCGGCTATTGGCAACTCTCTGGCTTCTGACCTCGGACTGAATATCGGTGACTCTACCATCTTCACAGGGGTCAACCTAAGACCAGCCGACCCAATGCACCCAAAGGCTCAAACCATGGGGAACGGGGTTGGTACTGATGAAGCTCCAGCCGGCCCCTGCATCAGTTCTGCCTTGCCTCCCGATGGTGGGGGCCTGTGGGGGTTCGCCCTCTCAGGTAGTGCCAACTCCCCCTCGGGTAAGGGGTCCACATTCTCATCCAACATTGCAACATGAATAAAGGTACAGTTCTTGAATCTGCCAGAATGATTCACATGGGCAAATCCACCAGTTTTTAATATTCCAGATCCTGGGTCAAATAAAAAAAATCCCAACAAGGACATTGTTTTGCTGGAAAGGCTTCCTCAGGGGAAACCCTTGGTATAAAAAATGGCAGAATCTATGGTAAAAATTATATAAAAAGATGAAAAATTAGATGCAAAGAGCTCCTGGCTCTCAGAGAATGAGTCAGATCTCTGGAGGCTAGAGTGGCAGACCTGGAGGAGCTGAGGCAGACAGAGAGGTATATAGATGAGACCTTCAGGGACATAGTAGCCAAGTCCCAACTTCAGACTGGCAGCCTTGGTGCTGCCTTGGAGGAAGAAGGTCTCTTGATTGGAGAGCATCAACTGGGTACAGCAGGAAAGGATCCTTTAGCAAGGACCTGCTCTCCAGGTGATGCATTGTCCTCTCGCACTGAGGATATCTCCCCAAGGCCTAATGCCCAGGAGGGAAGGGTTAGGTCGGCTGTCATAGTTGGTGATTCGATTATTAGGAATGTAGACAGCTGGGTGGCTGGTGGGTGTGAGGATCACCTGGTAACATGCCTACCTGGTGTGAAGGTGGCGGACCTCATGCGTCACCTAGATAGGATTTTAGAGAGTACTGGGGAGGAGCCGGCTGTCGTGGTACATGTGCGCACCAACAACATAGGAAAATGTGGGAAGGAGGTTCTGGAAGCCATATTTAGGCTCTTAGGTAGAACGCTTAAATCCAGAACCTCCAGGGTAGCATTCTCTGAAATGTTCCCTGTTCCACGCGCAGGTCACCAGAGGCAGGCAGAGCTCCAGAGTCTCAATGCGTGGATGAGACGATGGTGCAAGGAAGAGGGATTCAGTTTTGTTAGGAACCTTTTGGGGAAGGAGGAGTCTCTTCTGAAGGGATGTGCTCCACCTTAACCATGGTGGACCAGACTGCTGGCACTAACCTTTAAAAAGGAGATAGAGCAGCTTTTAAACTAGAACAAAGGGGAAAGCCGACAGTCGCGCAACAGTGCATGGTTTGGAGAGAGATATCTTCAAAGGATACTAACGATGCATTAGAATTAGGGCATCCCAACAGTGAGGTTCCAATAAAAAGAAAAGTAGTCCAAGTGCCTGTAACTAAAAACTCACCTGAGCTAAAAAATTCTAACTTATCCCTATCAATTACAAAACAGAATGAAAATACAAACAAAACACAAATTTAGAAATGTTTGTATGCTAATGCCAGAAGATGGGAGAATTAGAATCTATAGCAGTGAATGATGACATAGATTTAATTGGCATCTCAGAGACATGGTGGAAGGAGGACAACCAATGGGACAGTGCTATACCGGGGTACAAATTATATCGCAATGACAGAGAGGAACACCTGGGAGGTGGTATGGTGCTTTATGTCCGAGATGGCATAGAGTCCAACAGGATAAACATCCTGCATGAGACTACATGGAAAATTGAATCTTTATGGGTAGAAATCCCTTGTGTGTCAGGGAAGACTATAGTGATAGTATACTACTGTCCACCTGGTCAAGATGATGAGACGGACAGTGAAATGCTAAGAGAAATAAGGGAAGCTAACCAAATTGGTAGTGTGGTAATAATGGGAGACTTCAATTACCTCAATATTAACTGGGTAAATGTATCATCGGGACATGCTAGAGATCATTTATCCATAAAGCTATCCATAAAGCTATCATTGCTCCATAAAGCTATCATTTATTCCATCCATCCTGGATGGAATAAATGATAGCTTTATGGAGCAATTGGTTCAGGAACCGATGAGAGAGGGAGCAATTATAGATCTAATTCTCAGTGGAGCACAGGATTTGGTGAGAGAGGTAATGGTGGTAGGGCCGCTTGGCAATAGTGATCATAATATGAACAAATTTGAATTAATGACTAGAAGAGGAATGGTATGCTAATGCATGGCTCTCGTGCTAAACTTTCAAAAGGAAAACTTTGATAAAATGAGAAAAAAGTAAAAAGTGTGCAAGAGGCGTGGTCATTGTTAAAAAATACCATTCTAGAAGCACAGTCCAGATATATTCCACACATTAAGAAAGGTGGAAATAAGGCAAAACGATTACCGGCATGGTTAAAAGGGGAGGTGAAAGAAGCTATTTTAGCCAAAAGATCTTCATTCAAAAATTGGAAGAAGGATCCAACAGAAGAAAATAGGATAATGCATATACGTTGGCAAGTTAAATGTAAGACACTGATGAGACAGGCTAAGAGAGAATTTGAAAAGAAGTTGGCCGTAGAGGCAAAAACTCACAGTAAAATCTTTTTTAAATATATTCGAAGGAGAACGCCTGTGAGGGAGTCAGTTCGACCGTTAGATGATTGAGGGTTAAAGGGGCACTTAGAGAAGATAAGGCCATCACGGAAAGATTGAATGATTTCTTTGCTTCAGTGTTTACTGAAGAGGATGTTGGGGAGGTACCCATACTGGAGAAGGTTTTCATGGGTGATGATTCAGATGGACTGAATCAAATCACGGTGAACCTAGAAGATGTGGTAGACCTGATTGACAAACGTAAGAGTAGTAAATCACCTGGACCGGATGGTATACACCCCAGAATTCTGAAGGAACTAAAAAATGAAATTTCAGACCTATTAGTAAAAATGTGTAACCTATCATTAAAATCATCCATTGTACCTGAAGACTGGATGATAGCTAATGTAACCCCAATATTTAAAAAGGGCTCCAGGGGTGATCCGGGAAACTACAGAACGGTTAGCCTGACTTCAGTGCCAGGAAAAATAGTGGAAAGTGTTCTAAACATCAAAATCACAGAACATATTGAAAGACGGTTTAATGGAACAAAGTCAGCATGGCTTTACCCAAGGCAAGTCTTGCCTCACAAATCTGCTTCACTTTTTTGAAGGAGTTAATAAACATGTGGATAAAGGTGAACCGGTAGATGTAGTATACTTGGATTTTCAGAAGGCGTTTGAGAAACTTCCTCATGAGAGGCTTCTAGGAAAAGTAAAAAGTCATGGGATAGGTGGCGATGTCCTTTCATGGATTACAAACTGGCTAAAAGACAGGAAACAGAGAGTTGGATTGAATGGACAATTTTCTCAGTGGAAGGGAGTGGACAGTGGAGTGCCTCAGGGATCTGTATTGGGACCCTTACTTTTCAATATATTTATAAATGATTTGGAAAGAAATATGATGAGTGAGGTAATCAAATTTGCAGATGATACAAAATTGTTCAGAGTAGTTAAATCACAAGCAGATTGTGATAAATTTCAGGAAGACCTTGTGAGACTGGAAAATTGGGCATCAAAATGGCAGAAGAAATTTAATGTGGATAAGTGCAAGGTGATGCATATAGGGAAAAATAACCCATGCTATAGTTACACAATGTTAGGTTCCATATTAGGTGCTACAAACCAAGAAAGAGATCTAGGCATCATAGTGGACAGCACATTGAAATCATTGGTTCAGTGTGCTGCGGCATTCAAAAAAGCAAACAGAATGTTGGGAATTATTAGAAAGGAAATGGTGAATAAACGGAAAATGTCATAATGCCTCTGTATCGCTCCATGGTGATACCACACCTTGAATACTGTGTACAATTCTGGTTGCCACATCTCAAAAAAGATATAATAGTGATGGAGAAGGTGCAAAGAAGGGCTACCAAAATGATAAGGCGAATGGAACAGCTCCCCTATGAGGAAAGACTAAAGAGGTTAGGACTTTTAAGCTTGGAGAAGAGACGGCTGAGGGGAGATATGATAGAGGTGTTTAAAATCATGAGAGGTCTAGAATGGGTAGATGTGAATCAGTTATTTATTCTTTCGGATAATAGAAAGACTAGGAGGCACTCCATGAAGTTAGCATGTGGCACATTTAAAACTAATCGGAGAAAGTTCTTTTTTACTCAACGTGCAATTAAACTCTGGAATTTGTTGCCAGAGGATGTGGTTAGTGCAGTTAGTATAGCTGTGTTTAAAAAAGGATTGTATAATTTCTTGGAGGAGAAGTCCATTACCTGCTATTAATTAAGTTGACTTAGAAAATAGCCACTGCCATTAGCAATGGTAACATGGAATAGACTTAGTTTTGGGGTACTTGCCAGGATCTTATGGCCTGGATTGGCCACTATTGGAAACAGATGCTGGGCTTGATGGACCCTTGGTCTGACCCAATATGGCATGTTCTTATGTTCCTTCGCCACCACCGATCTTGTCGATACAGGAGCCAGTGGCAGCTTCATTATGGACGACATCGTCAATCTCCTAAAGATTCTTTTGCAGCCCCTAGAGCTGCCTATCCGCATCACATCGATCCAGGGGGAACACCTCCTTGGACGCATCATTCATTGCATGGTAGCCTTCCGTCTCACTGTGGGAACCCTCCATGAAGAAGAGATATCTTTATGTCCTGAAGCATTCTACACACCGAGTTATCTTAGGACTTCCCTGGCTCCAGCTGCATGCACTGCAGTTTGACTGGCAGTCCCTACAATTGGTCCAGTGGGGATCCCAGTGCCAAAAACAGTGCTTAAAACAATTGTCTCCAGTAGTTACAGTCTTGAAGGCTACATCCCTCACCGGATTACCCGCTCGGTATTCCATGTACCATGCCTTCCAAAGGCAGAACCTACCCACTCTCACTCCCTGAAACCCGAGCAATGTCCGAGTACATTAAAGAGAACTTAAAGAAAGGGTTCATCTGACCATATGACTCTCTGGAAGGAGTGAGTTTCTTCTTCATCAAAAAGAAAGACGGAGGACTACACCCATGTATGGACTACCGTGGGCTCAACGCCATTACTCGTAAAGACTGCTACCCGCTGCCTCTAATATATGAACTTTTTGATCGCCTGCAAGGGCTCAAATTTTCACAAAGCTGGATCTCTGAGGGGAATACAATCTCATATGCATCCAGCCTGAGGATATTTGGAAGACCACTTTCAATACCAGGGACGGCCATTACAAGTACATAGTGATGCCTTTTGGTGTTTATAATGCCCCTGCAGCCTTTCAACACCCGTTGAATGAGATACTTTGAGACCTCCTCTACTCATCTGTAATGGTCTACCTAGATGACATCCTGATCTTTTCAAAGGACCTGAAATCACACCTCTCACACATCAGGACAGTTCTCCAACACCTCCGAGAGAATAGAAAAATGTATCTTTGAGCAGAACCATCTGCCCTTCTTGGGGTACATCATCTCTGACTGTGGGTTCACTATGGATCCTGAAAAGCTTCAAGGAATTTGTGACTGGCCCCAGCCATTAGGATTTTCGCACCTTACAAAGATTCCTCGGGTTCACTTACTTTTATAGAAGCTTCATTGCCAACTACTCCATGCTGTCTGCTCCACTCACAGCCATGACTAGAAAAGGAACTAATCTCCCAGTCTGAAGTCCCAAGGCACAGGCAGCCTTCCACGCATGAAGGAAGCTTTCTGCTCCAGCCCCTGTCTACGGCACTCCAATCCGAATCACCCATTCGTCATGGAGGTCAATGCATTTACGTCGGGGCCGGTGCAGTATTGAGTCAGTACTCTTCCAATGGGACTCTGGTACCATGTTTGTTCTATTCCCATAAGTTTTATCCAGCAGAATAGAATTACATGATTGGGGATTGCAAGCTCCTAGCCATCAAGTTAGCTTTCCAAGTGTGGTGCCCGTGGCTGGAAGGAGCATAGCATAAATTCACCATTTTCACTGACCATAAGAACCTCAAACACTTAAAAGAAGCACAACTATTGAACCCAAGGCAGGCCTGTTGGGCATTGTTCTTCAAACATTTCCATTTCGAGCTGCGCTATTGGCCTGCTTCAAAGAATCTCTGTGCAGATGTGCTCTAGCGCTCCCTCAAACCAGAGGACACAGCAGACACCTCATGTTATGTTGAAGGGTGTTTTAGTATGCCCTTTGACCTCAGCCTGACCCCAGACAGATCCAGGACTGAACTGAGGGTTGGCGACGTGTCCCAGGATAGCAGAGACACGGTCTTACCCTCTGCTGGGCCCGCAAGCTCCCAGCAACAACAACAAGATGATGTTGGTAGGTGAACGGTCCTCCGACTGTTCCGAGCCATTTAAGACCTGCCGCTTGGATCGACATGGAGTAGCAGGCCGGCCTGAGGATGAGGGCAGACAGAGGCCTTGACACGAAGACATGACACCAAGGTTGTAGAAGACATGACACCAAGGATGTTGAAGACATGACACCAAGGCTGATGCAACGGCATCAGAGCCAAGACAAGAAACTGGGAAGGAAGACATTGGCACAGTCTCTCAGGGTGCCCTACTCAGCCCACCTTCACGGGCGGACCCAATGTACTGGTCACGGACCACCCTGTCCCACTGCGCACCCTACAAAGCCTGAGGGTCTGTTCACGCCCACGAAGAGATTGGGACGAGCACAGGAGAGGATCTAGTTGAGGTGGGACTTCGACGACGAAGCCAATGACATCTGAAGCACCACAAAGGCTGGCAGGACAGGACGGATCAGGAGCACAGGACAACAGTCCACTGCTAGCTCTGGTCCCTGTCACATCTCCCAAAACGGAGAAGCGTCAAATGGAGATCCACGGCTGGCAGAACAGAAGGCTCCAGAGCTCAGGCGAAGAACATCAAGGGACCTGGAACATCAGGAAGCGGGCATCAATGACGAGACACCAGGACACCTAGACAGGGACCTCAAGAAATGAAGACATGATGAGACGACTAGACGAGGAGCTCCACGGAAAAGACAAGGACCTGTCGGAGTGCTGGCAGGCAGGAGCCTCCAGGGCTGAAGACTCTCCAATGCAGGCAACAAGGAAATGCAGGAACAGCCCTTATATAGGGCTGAAGTAAGAAACAATCTCTAGGTAGGGCCCAGGGCATATCCGGCCTTGGGCCCTTTAAATTCAGAAGAGAGGCGCGGCCGCACGCCTAGAGAAAGCAGGAAACAGGAACTGTGCAGGACCATGGACAGTGGTCTTTCACCGACATCTGCATGTAGAAGCAGGGCTGGGCCTGGAGACAGGCCCCGATGACGGCAGTTGCTCCAGCCACTGCAGGAGGTCCTGAGGGCAGCTCCAGCCACCAGGTGGACTCGGGGATGTGGCCGCCAGCCCCCAGGAAGGCAGGATGTCGGCGGCGGTTCCATGCTGCGTTGATGGCAGGCAGAAGTCCGCGGCTCTGGCCGCGGTGAAGAGCAGGGCAGGATGGGCAGCCTCCGTGCCACAAAGGAAACTGAGTCCACAGCTCCAGCCGTGTGGGAAGGCCCAACTTCAGCAGCTCCATGCCGCATCGGGTAGGCAGCAAGCAGCCACGTTAAGGAGCCTGCTCGCGGGAATTACCCCGCGGGCAGGGTTCATAACAGTACCCGCTCCTCAAAGACCCCCTCCTCAAACCTCCTGTCAACAGCTTGTGGGAAAAAGGTATCAGTCCATACTGAATGGAGGTATCCGAGGGTCCAAAAATTGGAAACTGATAATTCCGGGGACTGAAAGAACCAGGCAAGAAACATCAGAAACAGAAGAAGACAGCGACACGAGACCGAGAGAGCACGAGACCGAGGGTACATGAAACCGAGGGAACATGAAACCGAGGGAACATGAGACCGAGGGAACACGAGACCGAGCAAACGGAGACCGCATGAGTGGAGACCTAGTGAACGGAGACCGCGCGAGCGGAGACCGAGCGAATGGAGACCGCGCGAATGGAGACCGAGCGAACAGAGACCGAGTGACCGACAAACAAAAAACACAAAAGAGGAAGCAAGGGAACGGATAGCAAGGGAATGGAGAGCAAGGGAATAGAGAGCGAGGGAGTGGAAAACGAGGGAGTGGAAAGCGGGGGAAGAGGAACACCAGAATGGGAAATAACAAACAGAAGACAGTACAAATGAGCAGCAACAACAAGGAACAACACAAACAAGCAAAGAGAGAACCAACATCACAAACAAGACAAAAACCACAAGAAACACCAAGAAGACCTGGGGGAGGGAACCTAGGGTGGGAACCAAGAACCAGCAAAACAAGTAGGGGTGCAGGCGCCTCCTGCAGGTCGAATAACCCCAAGCTGGCCAACAGGACAAAAGTCTGGATGCAGGTGCCTCCTGCGTGTCGAATTATCCAGACAGCTGGTGCCTCCAGCAGGTCGTAACAATGGCAAAGCTGGCACCTCCAGCAGGTCCCAAAACCAGTCCAGGAACACAGACAAGACTCAAGAAGAAGGCGGATCCATCACTGGAACACAGTCGTTGGGCACATGGCCTTGCATTCTGTTATGTTGAAGGGTGTTTTAGTGTGCCCTTGGGCCTCAGCCTGACTCCAGATGGATCCAGGAATGAATCGAGGGTTGGCAACATGTCCCAGGATAGCAGAGACATGGTCTTACCCTCTGCCGGACTTGCATGCTCCCAGCACCAACAACAAGATGATGTTGGTAGGTGAACGGTCCTCTGACCGTTCCGAGCCCTTTTGGACCTGCCGCTTGGATTGGCATGGAGCAGCAGACCGGCCTGAGGATGAGGGCAGATGGAGGCCTTGACTCGAAGACATGACACCAAGGTTGTAGAAGAAATGACACCAAGGCTGTTGAAGACATGACACCAAGGCTGATGCAACGGCATCAGAGACAAGATGAGAAACTGGGAAGGAAGACATTGGCACAGTCTCTCAGGGCACCCTACTCAGCCCACCTTCAAGGGCGGACCCAATGGGCTGGTCGCAAACCACCCTGTCCCACTGCGTGCCCTACACAACCCGAGGGGGCTGGTCACGGTCCACGAGGAGAGCGGGACGAGCACAGAAGAGCATCCAGTCGAGGCCGGACTTCGACAATGAAGCCGATGTCATCCGAAGCACCACAAAGGCTGGCAGGACAGGACGGCTCAGGAGCACAGGACAACAGTCCACTGCCAGCATCTCCCAAGATGGAGAAGCATCACCTGGAGATCCACGGCCGGCAGAACAGAAGGCTCCAGAGCTCAGGCGAAGAACATCAAGGGACCTGGAACATCAGGAAGCGGACATCAATGACGAGACACCAGGACACCTGGACAGGGACCTCAGGCAACAAAGACATGATGAGATGACTAGACGAGTAGCTCCACGGAAAATACAAGGACCTGTCGGAGCAGTGGCAGGTAGGAGCCTCCAAGGCTGAAGACACTCCAATGCAAGGCAACAAGGAAATGCAGGAACAGCCCTTTTATAGGGCTAAAGCTGGAAACAGTCTCTAGGTGGAGCCCAGGGCATATCCGGCCGTGGGACCTTTAAATTCAGAAGAGACGCGCGGCCGCGTGCCTAGAGAAAGCAGGAAACAGGAACTGTGCAGGACCGTGGACAGCGGTCCTGCACTGACATCTGCACGTAGCAGCAGGGCTGGGCCTGGAGACAGGCCCCGATGACAGCATCGGCTCCAGCTGTGGAGGAGGCCCCGAGGGCGGCTCCAGCCACCAGGTGGACTCAGGGATGCGGCCTCCAGCCCCCAGGAAGGCAGGCCGCGTTGATGGCAGGCAGAAGTCCGCGACTCCAGCTGCGGAGAAGAGCAGGGCAGGATGGGTGGCCTCCGGGCCGCGAAGGAAACTGAGTCCGCGGCTGCAGCCGTGCGTGAAGGCCCAACTTCAGCGGCTCCGTGCCGCATCGGGCAGGCAGCAAGCAGACACGGTAAGGAGCCTGCTCGCGGGAATTAGCCCTGTGGGCAGGGTTCATAACACCCCAAGACACATTAGTGACCTGGCCTGTGTTTCCCTCACTGTCACCACCATAGTATCAGCTGGAAAGACAGTAATTCCACATTGCCTGAGAGAGCGCGTACTCCACTGGGCCCATGATTCAAAGCTGGCCAGACATACTGGCCGAGCTCAAACTCTTGAAATGTTAAGGAGGTTCTACTGGTGGCCCAACATGGTAAATGATTCTCGCAACTATGTTGACTCATGTCCCATCTGTGCGCAACAGAAACCTCCCACAGGCCGACCCTGGGGGCTCCTTCAACCCCTTCTGGCACCCAAAGAACCCTGGTCAAGTATATCCACTGACTTTATCACAGAACTACCTCCATCTCAAGAGAACACTGTAATCTGGGTCGTCATTGACAATTCTCTAAAATGAGTCATTTTATACTCCTCTGGAATCTTCCTTCAGCTCCAGAATTGGCCAAATTGTTCCTGAAGCACGTCTTCTGTCTCCATGGCTTACCCAAGCTAATAATCTTGGATCATGGGCCACAGTTTGCAGCCAAGTATTGGCGATCCTTATATAAAAAATTTGACATTGCCCTCAACTTTATCACTGCCTACCACTCTCAAGCGAATGGACAAGCGGAGAGAACTAACCACACTCTGAAAGCCTTCCTGAGGTCACACATGAATGACCAACAAGACAATTGGGCCGACTTGTTAACTTGGACTGAATTGTTACACAACACACATGTAGCCACTGCTACGGATGTTGCCCCATTCTCCGTGGTATTTGGACGCCAGCCACGCTTACCCTTGCCTATACCACTCTCCGTGCCTTTGCCAGCTACTCATATTTACAGCTCAAGCCATCCGACGCATGTGGTATCATGTTAAAGACTGCCTGGGTCAAGCCGCTGAGCAAGCCAAGCAATATGCCGATGCCCACCGATGCACAGCTCCGTTTTTCTGTCTGGGACAGAAAGTGTGGCTGTGTACAAAACACATTAGACTCAGACGACCTTCCCATCGCTTATCCCCAAAATTCATCGGACCGTTCCTGGTTCTCTGCTGGATTGGAACAGTCTCATATCAACTCCAATTACCTAGGGTGATGGGTATTCATAACACATTCCATGTGTCGCTTCTGAAGCCTCTTGTCCTTTCCTGGCCATCCCATAAGGATCCACCACCAAGTGTCCGCAGAGCCAGAGGAAAACCTGCAAGTACAAGAGGTCCTTGATGTAAAGAAATGTCATGGTCACTGGGAGTACCTGTTGTTGTGGGAGGGCTTTGGGCCAGAGGAGAACTCCTTGGAGCCCTCCCCCCACATCTTCGACAAACAGCTTCTCCAGAACTTCCACCGAGACCACCCTGACAAGCCGAAGTCGGTAAGTGGGAGGCTTGAAGGAGGGGGAATGTTGCGCACCCCACTCACGTCAGGCCCATGCACAGGCTCGCTTACCCTTTCTCCTCTCCAGCCAGTCCTAGGTCACCCTCTCTCACCTCTGCCACTAGCTTCTTTCAGCTGAGGCTTCCGCGGTGGAATCCCCCAGCGCAATGCCTTGAAGTTCCAGCAGGCCTCACGATGGGGCTCAGCATTCTCCGCGGTGTCGGCCCTGCCCTAGACATGCCTGCACAGACCAGACGCCCTCTTAAAGAGCCAAGGGTGGGTCCCAGCTCTGTGGTGCACCCAGATTGATTGCAGTATATAGGAAATCCCCTGACTTCACTTCCTTGCCTTGGCAATCAGGTTGATCACCTAGTGATAGCAAGTTTGCCTTCTTGTGTTTCCAGTGTCTTGTCCTCTGTTCCAGTGTCCTGTTCCAGCGTCCTTCTATGTCTCCTGTTCCAGCATCCTCCCGTTCCTTCATCTCCCTAGGTAGTAGGGGTGTGCATTCGGATTGACCGCATTAGTAAAACGCAACTCATATTTTTTTTTTACTTAAAAAATTGATTCGACATAAACGATCGGATTTCCCACATATCGAACATAGATATGTTCGATATGTGGGAAATCGCGATTGTTGAGCCAAAATAAAAATATAAACCCCCTCACCCTCCTTAATCCCCCCCCCCCCCGACTTACCACAACTCCCTGGTGATGGAGCGAGGAGTGAGGACGCCATTTCTGCAATCCTTGGCGAGAAGCATGTGACGTCGGCGGCACGTCAAGTGACGCCGGCGTCACGTGATTCCCGGCTCGTTCGCGCCGGACGGCTCGTTCGGCCCAAAAAGAACTTTTGGCCAGCTTGGGGGGGCCTCCTGACCCCCCCAAGCTGGCCAAAAGTTCTTTTTGGGCCGAACGAGCCGTCCGGCGCGAACGAGCCGGGAATCACGTGGCGCCGCGTCACTCAGACGCGACGTCACGTGATTCCCGGCAAGTTCGCGCCGGACGGCTCGTTCGGCGCGAACAAGCCGGGAATCACGTGACGCCGACGTCACGTGATTCCCGGCAAGTTCGCGCCGGACGGCTCGTTCGGCCCAAAAAGAACTTTTGGCCAGCTTGAGGGGGTCAGGAGGCCCCCCCAAGCTGGCCAAAAGTTCTTTTTGGGCCGAACGAGCCGTCCGGCGCGAACTTGCCGGGAATCACGTGACGTCGCGTCTGAGTGACGCGGCGCCACGTGATTCCCGGCTCGTTCGCGCCGGACGGCTCGTTCGGCCCAAAAAGAACTTTTGGCCAGCTTGGGGGGGTCAGGAGGCCCCCCCAAGCTGGCCAAAAGTTCTTTTTGGGCCGAACGAGCCGTCCGGCGCGAACGAGCCGGGAATCACGTGACGCCGCGTCACTCGACGTGCCACCGACGTCACATGCTTCTCGCCAAGGATTGCAGAAATGACGTCCTCACTCCTCGCTCGATCACCAGGGAGTTGTGGTAAGTCTGGGGGGGGGATTAAGGAGGGTGAGGGGGTTTAATTTTTTTTTTGCACATATGTACATATACCCAACTCATTGGATTTTTTTTATGTCCATATTGGCCGCAAGTGGGACCCCCTTTCGGACATAAAAAATATGAACATAAAATTTTGCTCTGCACATCCCTACTAGGTAGTACCTCCATACTGACTTCTTGGTACTGACCTCTGCCTGTTCCTCGACTAGTCTTGACTGCCTCCTGGATTTGACCTCTGCCTGTTCCTTGACTACTCTTGATCACTGCCTGGGCTGACCTTTGCCTGTTTCACTGACCACATCTGAACACTGCCTAGAACCGACATCTGCCTGACCACTGACCTCATCTTAATGCAGCCTGGAACCAATCTCTGCTTGATCACCAACATCATCTCAATGCTGCCTGGAACTTGACCTTTGCCTGAACTGACCATTCTCAAACTGACCACTTGTATTGACCCCTGCTTCCACTGACTATGCTATCCTTTACTCTGGTCTCGATCCTAGATCTCCACTCAGAGACTCTGTTCTAGCCTTCTCTGGACTCCAGACTTCCAAGCCTGAACATCGTCCACACACCTTTGTTCGTGGTGGGCAGACTCTTGAACTTTATCTCACAGAGATCCTGCGAGCTCCACCTAAGACCATGCGGCCCAGGTAACCAAGGGCTCAACCTGAGGGAACCCCGGGTCGCTATTGGCGAAGCTCCAGGTAGCCTCTGTCTCCTTTTGTGCTCTGCCTCTTAGTGGCAGGCACTCTCTGGGCCTGCCCAGGACGCTTACCAATCCTGCACTAGGCAAAGGGTCCACCTCCCGTCACTACATATACCCTGCCCCTTTTTGGGAAAATGTATGTACTGGGACGTACATGTGTACTCTCTTGTTTTTAAAAATACATGTGACATGCGCCAGCTGCAGATATGTGCATATCTCCCAGTTGTGGCATGTGCAGGGCTTTTAAAATTCATTTGATAGACATTTCCTGGTAATTTCAGAGTACACTTTGAAAATCCTTGGATAAGTGGCTCTTTGTGCATATGACCTCACACATCTGCTCTTCAGAAAGTGTTTAATGTTATTTATGTCAAACATTTTATAATTAAGAGGTATAGAAATAGATCCTATCTCTCCTCCAAATTCATCACTCAGAATTCATCTCTGAAAATTGTGTGTGTGCTTAATCAGGTTACCTGTACAAGTCTGTGCCATGCAATCTGAGGCTATGTTACTATTGTAATGAACCCTTCAGCCTCATTACCATTAAGGCTCTGATTTATTTTAGCCAGAGACAGAGCAGGTTAGAGAGCGAGGGAAGGAACATTCATTTGCATCCTATCCCTTTGAGGGTCTTCAAATGGCCATCCCCCTGAATAGGAATTATAAGCAGCTCTTCTGAGAGACTGTGGGCAGTGCTTTTAGGTTTTTGGAGAGTTAGGTCACAGTGAGGAGCACTTTTTGTATTGGTTTTCAGGCCCTACTTGGAGGTTGTAGGAAAACCCTGCTTGGGAGTCCTATGCCATGCTGGGAGGTTGTTCCTAGCAGTCCACTAACTGGCTTGCTGGAGCTCCCCTCTCATTTTCTGGATTTTGCATATTTTTGTAGGAGCCTTGCGAGACACCCCCCCCCCCCCCCTAGGTATCTCCTGGATCCAGGGCAAGGGGGAACCCTGTGTCTAAGGAACACTTGCACGTCTGGAACTTCAGGTGATGGCCTGAGTCAAGGGACAAACTCTGGTGTTAACTGCATTTTGGGGAGGAAAAGATTTTTAGTTGAAGATCAAGGAGGACAAATTTTACTGCCCGTCTTCTTACCCTTTGGTATCTGCATGTTCCAGAGATGATCTCTCCCTTCACAATGTGAATGAACAAAGGACAAAAAGAAGAAACATGAACTAATTGTGAGTAAGAACCACTTGAGACCTTTCAGGACATCCTTCTAGAGTCTTCACCCTGGAGAGGGAGAGCATTTTGGACTCTCTGTCCATTAGACTGCTTTATACTTTTTTCCAGTCCTGACTAAGTGAGGCCCATTTGGGGCCTCACTTAGTCAGGACCTGGCAGGTGAGAGACCCATGCACAGGAAGAGAGGAAACTATAACTAAAAGAGTTCCTGAGGTGCCGAGGACTGATTTGATTGTGCCATATCTCACCTGCTTTACCTCCAGTAATGTAATATATTTTTGGACATACAGTCCATGGCTCCAGTGTATTTATTGGCACTTGCAGCACACACAGTGAAGAAAACAGGAACCTCTCTCCCAGGGAAAGGAAAGTCACAAAATGTCACTTCTGTTACTCTGGGCCCTGAAAGAATCCCGATCCTGGGGAGAAAGAGAATGTGAAAAAGGTAGTCAAGAGTGGTTGCAATTCTGAAGAGACATCGATTATTTTATGGTTCCATCAATGGTTAGTAGCCATCCAAAGATGTGAGACACTATTGTCATTTGCATACATAAAATTGAGTTTTAGGCAGGATAGCTTTGAAAAATCAGTGATATATGGATAATGTTCAGTCTTTTCTATTTTATTTAAAAAATACTGTCCAATCAGGGCCACAAGAATTCTCTCTCTTTCTCTTCTCTCTCTATTACTATATATATTCTTCATTGATTATATGTCTATAGCTTCTTATTTAGATACTAACTTGACTTTACATTTTAAAACATTGCAGCCGTGACAACATGTATTATTATAATTTCCTGGCCTTTATTTCTGCTGTGATGGATATCAACAAGAACCCTAGGCTCTTACCCAACATCACACTTGGGCTTCAGCTGTACAGGATTTGCAACAACCCATTTCTATCAACTAAAGTTTTAATGGATCTGTTTTCAGAGAGGTTCTATGGCCTCCCTAATTACCAATGTAGAAGAAAAGGCCTGCTCACTGCTGTCATTGAAGGTCTTCCATCCGAGTTATCGATGCAGGTGTCCAAAGTGTTCAGGATCTATCACTACCCACAGGTACGATTCTCAGCTTTCACTTTATTCCCAACTGTACAATTCACCCATACAGAACACTGTTCTTCTTAAGGATAAATACAGCACATTTAAAGCCTAAAGACATCCTTCACAGGAATATCTCATTGACTTTACCTATATAGAGGGTAACCTTCAAAGCTGGAAATGTCTGTGGGTAGATTTTATTTATTTATTTATTTATTTAGGGTTTTTATATACCGACATTCTCGATATACATATCAAATCAAGTCGGTTTCCATATAACAAAACTGTCGCCGGTAAGGCGTTACATTAAACAATAGACAAAGTATTGAACAGAGAACGTGCAGTGTAACATTAAACAAACAACAAATTATTGAACAAAAGAATTTTACCTGTAGACTTTACTCTCATTTCTTTCACTTGTACTTTCACTTTGAAAATTATACTGGGAAAACTACCCACAAAGATCTACACCTGCTAATAGGGATGTGCAGACAAAAGGTTTATGTTCATAAGTCCATAAGTCGAAAGGGGGGGGTCAATTTCGGTCAATATGGACATATGGAGAATTCCATAAGTTGAGTCTATGTCCATACGTGCACCGGTTCCCTAAATAAAACTTTAAACCCCTCACCCTCCTTAATCCCCCCCAAGACTTACCAAAACTCCCTGGTGGTCCAGCGGGGAGTCAGGAAGCCATTCCTCTATTCCTTTGCGAGGAGCACGTGACGTCCGCGTCACTCCGACGTGATGCGGACGTCACGTGGTCCACCGCGGTTCCGCTCCCGGACCCCAAATTGGATCCAACCGGAACTTTTGGCCAGCTTGGGGGGGCCTCCTGATCCCCCCAAGCTGGCCAAAAGTTCTGGTTGGGTCCAACGAGGGGTCGGGGAGCGGAACCGCGGTGGACCACGTGACGTCCGCGTCACGTCGGAGTGACGCGGACGTCACGTGCTCCTCGCAAAGGAATAGAGGAATGGCTTCCTGACTCCCCGCTGGACCACCAGGGAGTTTTGGTAAGTCTTGGGGGGGATTAAGGAGGATGAGGGGTTTAAATTTTTATTTAGGATCAACGATCGCGATTTCCAACGTATTCAACATAGCTATGTTGAATAAGTTGGAAATCGCGATTGTTTTCGCCTCATCACTTTTTTAAGTTAAAAAAAAAATATAAGTTGTGATTTACATATGCGTTGAAAACGAATGCACACCCCTACCTGCTAAACTGTAGGTTTTTGGGGAAAATTTAGATGCATAGATGATATCTTTCAAATAACTTTGCACCGCAGCATATAAATTCATATGTGGCTGCATGTAAATCCATGCTAGTATTTTATAATACACACATATCAGATACACACGCATTATAAAATACACATATCTTTACTCAAGCCTATGTAGATTTGTGTAAATACATTTTATGCAATGAAATAGCTATTGTCATTGCTTTGAATGTGCAAACTTTTCCTCCATATTTTAAAAACATGACTATGCATAATTTACATTCAGAAATAAAGTGGGACTTATTGAAGTAAGTACCAAATTATACAAATAAATTGACAAATTTTAAACTATACTCATAGGGATTGACTTGTTTGTCCTATGTAGACAGCATAGGTAGGTAATGGTGTATATTACATTAGAAGAAGAACATATAAATAAACTCCAGGATGTTGTAATTAATGTTGTTGGGTCCTGTAATGGTGTTGTCTGGGATAATTACTGTGGTTAACTTTTCCATGGACAATATCTGGACATCCCAGTAAACCTCATGCTTTGGGAGGGGGGGTTGGGAAGGTTTCAGACTACTGTCATTTATCACTCATTACTTGGCTTTCAAGCACCCCTTCAATATTAGGGATGTGAATCGTTTTTCAACGATTAAAATTATCGTCCGATAATTTTAATATCGTCTTAAATCGTTATAGAACACAATACAATAGAAATTCTAACGATTTATCGTTAAAAATCGTTAAATCGTGTTAGTGCGCACTAACTCCCAGTTAGTGCGCACTAACAGAACATGATACAAATTGACACTTTCCAGGTCAGTGAAGGTCAGTTAGGAATGAATATGTATTCCTATTGGCTGGCTGCCCTCTTATCTATTGATGTTACCAAGGTTCCCACTGAGGTGATGGTTGGGGGGATGGGAAATGGAACTGGAATCTCATGAACACCAACAGAAAATGATACAAATTGTTGACACTTCCCAGGTCAGTAAAGGTCACTTAGGAATGAATATGTATTCCTATTGGCTGGCTGTGATCTTATCTATTGATGTTACCAAGGTTCCCACTGAGGTAATGGTTGGGGGGATGTGAAATGGAAACAGTAGGAAGCTTCACAAAAAAAGTAATGTGATGATCATCACTCATGTGACTAGAACTTGTTTATTAATTATTTTTGTGCATTATGTGCACACATTGACTCCAGCTTGGGGACAAGGCAGGTCTCCTTTACTGCACACATTGACTCCAGCTTGGGGAAAATGGCAGGTCTCCTTTACTGCACACATTGATTCCAGCTTGGAGATAAGGCAGGTCTCCTTTACTGCACACATTGACTCCAGCTTGTGGAAAAGGCAGATCTCCTTTACAGCACACTGACTCCAGCTTGGGGACAAGGCAGGTCTCCTTTACTGCACCCATTGACTCCAGCTTGGGTACAAGGCAGGTCTCCTTTCCTGCACACATTGACTCCAGCTTGGGGAAAATGCAGGTCTCCTTTACAGCACATTGACTCCAGCTTGGGGAAAAGGCAGGTCTCCTTTACTGCACACATTGACTTCAGCTTGTGGACAAGGCAGATCTCCTTTACTGCACACACTGACTCCAGCTGGGGAAAAGGCAGGTCTCCTTTCCTGCACACATTGACTCCAGCTTGTGGAAAAGGCAGGTCTCCTTTACTGCACACATTGACTCCAGCTTGTGGAAAAGGCAGGTCTACTTTACTGTACACACTGACTCCAGCTTGGGGACAAGGTAGATCTCCTTTACTGCACACACTGACTCCAGCTTGGGGACAAGGCAGGTCTCCTTTACTGCACACACTGACTCCAGCTGTGGAAAAGGCAAATCTCCTTTACTGCACACATTGACTCCAGCATGTGGAAAAGGCAGGTCTCCTTTACTGCACACATTGACTCCAGCCTGGGGATAAGACAGGTCTCCTTTACAGCACACTGACTCCAGCTTGGGGACAAGGTAGATCTCCTTTACTGCACACACTGACTCCAGCTTGGGGACAAGGCAGGTCTCCTTTCCTGCACACATTGACTCCAGCTTGTGGACAAGGCAGATCTCCTTTACTGCACACACTGACTCCAGCTTGTGGAAAAGGCAGGTCACCTTTTCTGCACACACTGACTCCAGCCTGGGGATAAGACAGGTCTCCTTTACAGCACACTGACTCCAGCTTGGGGACAAGGTAGATCTCCTTTACTGCACACACTGACTCCAGCTTGGGGACAAGGCAGGTCTCCTTTACTGCACACACTGACTCCAGCTGTGGAAAAGCCAAATCTCCTTTACTGCACACATTGACTCCAGCATGTGGAAAAGGCAGGTCTCCTTTACTCCACACATTGACTCCAGCTTGGGGAAAAGGCAGGTCTCCTTTACAGCACACTGACTCCAGCTTGGGGAAAAGGCAGGTCTCCTTTACAGCACATTGACTCCAGCTTGGGGAAAAGGCAGGTCTCCTTTACTGCACACATTGATTCCAGCTTGGGGATAAGGCAGGTCTCCTTTACTGCACACATTGACTCCAGCTTGTGGAAAGGGCAGGTCTCCTTTACTGCACACATTGACTCCAGCTTGTGGAAAAGGCAGGTCTCCTTTACAGCACACTGACTCCAGCTTGGGGACAAGGCAGGTCTCCTTTACTGCACCCATTGACTCCAGCTTGGGTACAAGGCAGGTCTCCTTTCCTGCACACATTGACTCCAGCTTGGGGAAAAGGCAGGTCTCCTTTACAGCACATTGACTCCAGCTTGGGGACAAGGCAGGTCTCCTTTACTGCACCCATTGACTCCACCTTGGGTACAAGGCAGGTCTCCTTTCCTGCACACATTGACTCCAGCTTGGGGAAAAGGCAGGTCTCCTTTACAGCACACTGACTCCAGCTTGGGGACAAGGCAGGTCTCCTTTACTGCACCCATTGACTCCAGCTTGGGTACAAGGCAAGTCTCCTTTTCTGCACACATTGACTCCAGCTTGGGGAAAAGGCAGGTCTCCTTTACAACACATTGACTCCAGCTTAGGGAAAAGGCAGGTCTCCTTTACTGCACACATTGACTCCAGCTTGTGGACAAGGCAGATCTCCTTTACTGCACACACTGACTCCAGCTGGGGAAAAGGCAGGTCTCCTTTCCTGCACACATTGACTCCAGCTTGTGGAAAAGGCAGGTCTCCTTTCCTGCACACATTGACTCCAGCTTGTGGAAAAGGCAGGTCTCCTTTCCTGCACACATTGACTCCAGCTTGTGGAAAAGGCAGGTCTATGTTACTGCACACACTGACACACTGGGATAGGGCACTGTGTGCAGGAAGATCACAACACCCCTGGTGTCAGGGTTAGGGCACTGTGTGCAGGAAGATCACAACACTCCTGGTATTAATAGGGATAGGGCACTGTGTGCAGGAAGATCACAACACTCCTGGTATTAATAGGGATAGGGCACTGTGTGCAGAAAGATCACAACACTCCTGGTATTAATAGGGATAGGACACTGTGTGCAGGAAGATCACAACATCCCTGGTATCAGGGTTAGGGCACAAGTTCTAGTCACATTGACTGATCACATTACTTTTTTTGTCAAGCTACCAACTGTTTCCATTTCCCATCCCCCATATACTGTCAGTGGGAACCTTGGTAACATGAATAAATAAGAGGGCAGCCAATAGGAATACATATTCATTCCTAAACTGACCTTAACTGACCTGAAAAGTGTCAAATTGTATCATTTTCTGTTAGTGCGCACTAACCGGGAGTTAGTGGCACTAACTCCCGTTAGTGCGCACTAATCAGAAAAAACAATTTTTAACGATTTTTTAACTAAAAAATTGTGCCAAACACGATTTTCTTCTCCTGCCAGACGATTTCGATCGTTAAGACGATAGGGCACACGATTCACATCCCTATTCAATATACTTTGTTTTCTAAATAGTATTTCAACTATACTCATAAACACATCAACCACAGCCTCTCTCATGCAATTTTGCTCTCTATCACAACTAAAGCCTTTCTAATACACACTAACTTCCATACTTCCTTATAAACACACAGCCTCCTATCTTATATACACAGACACACTCCCAAACACACAGCCCCCTCTCTCATATACACACACACTCCCAAACTCACAGCCTCCTCTCATACACCCACACACCCCCACACATACACCCACCCACACATACTTCCTCCTTTCTCATACACACATGCACACTCTCAAACACATAACCTCCTCTCTCATACAGTTGGTTTTCGTTCCCTTTACCTAAAATCTTCCCAGCTTTTCATCTGTGTCTCCCCCTTGAACTTCCCTCCTGTCTCTAGTTCCCCCCCATGCTCTTGTCTTTCTCTCTCTCCTTCTTTCCTCCTGTCTCCCTCTTCTCCCCATTGTCTTCCTCTTATCTATCTCATTTCCTCCTGTGTCACCCTGTCTCCTTTGTTTCTCTTCCTTCTCTTTCCCTATCTGTCTCATGCCTTCCCTCATGCTTGTGTTGTGCCTCTCACCTTTCCTGTGACTTTCTTTCCTTCCATACCCACTCTGTGTCTCTTTCCTCCCTTGCTTCCCATGTGTCTGTCTTCCTTTCCCATCCCTTTTCCATGTATATCTCTTCATTATCCCCACCTTGTGACTTTGAATGTCTCTTTCTCCACATTCCCCTCTTCTATGACTGTATCCATCAGCTGGCTTGCTGCAGTCCCTCTCTCAGGACTTGGTCCAGCACTCCGTGATGGAGGGGGAGGAACCCAGAGAGCATTGCTGCAGAAATATGAGGCATCCTGGGAAATGAGGGCTGTGTTATGCGCTTCCCCCCCCCTCTCCATCCCATCCAATCACAACACAGGAATGGAGGCAAGAGGATGGGGACACAGCAAAGCTCTCAGCTCTGTTTTTCCCTGTAACCAGGAAGCTGTGGGAAAGAGGAGCCTCTTGCAAAAACAGGATTTTCAGTGTCCAATTAGTACTTCTGACTGGCACTGTACAGCACAGCTGAAAACTCCTCACTCCGAAGGCCATCAAATCTTCACAAGAGACCACTGTTCTGTTCGTACGTCTCATGTTGAATGTGAAAGTGGCACCTAACCCCCTACACTAATACTTAAACCTTACCTTGAGTTACTAGGTGGGCTTCCCATAGGGATACAAATACCTGTCTAGGGAAGCAGCACTATAGCAAGGCGCTCTCTCTCTCTCTCTCTCTCTCTCTCTCTGTCTCTCTCTCTCTCTCTCTCTTTAAACTGACCCCCATACCCCTAATAAAAAAAACAGACCAGTCTACCTCATTATTGAGGCCATTGGGTATGACTGTGTTATATTTAAAAATGCATTCCTGCACTTTGTGAAGAACCATCTTAGAACAATTTCCTCCCCATCTTGGCTGGACCAATTGTGTTAAAGTTGAGAAATTTAAATCCTCTATTTAATGGCCATTTTCTATCTAGGCGGTCACAAGCAGAGCCTGCTGTTTTTTTTCTGTTGAAGCAGCTTAACTGTTCCTGAATAAAAATCTTTAATTTTCAAATTGTTTTCCCTATGTAAAGCAACCCACATGGCACCACATTACATAAATGACACCTGTGGATTCACAAGTATGTCCTCCAGCCAGAAAACATTGTGTCGCTCCTGTAAACAATCTTGGACAGGCTCTACACTGCCCACATGGAAAATGCCCTGTCTATGTGTTAACAATTTCTGGATTATCCCATCTGTAAAAAGTTTAATGCACAAAACTTTATCTCATATTCTTAGCCCTAGTTAGAGTGAATGTAGCAATTCTTGGAGCATCGTATGAAATCTTAGAATATTCCAATGTGATAAGATACTATTCTGAACTTTCTATGTGCCAGGCAAAGAGCAAGACAATAACAAATCTTGACATATATTGAGGGCAATGAGTGAGGGGGGATTTTTTTTTATCCTTTCTAGCTATTATTATTATGTTTTACTTGATTTGTCCATTTTGTTATATTGTATTTGCATTCACAGTTAGCCCACCTTCCTCTCTTGTATGTGTTCAGAAAATTTTTATTTATGCTTTTAATTATTGGGTGTTATTCTATTTGTTCCCTGTTTTGAATTACTATTTTTATTGCAATGGTTGCAGCTTTGGTCTTCCCTTTATACTAGAGGGTATGCTTGCCCCTGTACTGAACCCCTCACTCCCTTGCTCAAGGAGTTCCAAGGGAGCACCTCAGCCATGGATTCCAATGAGCACCACTAATGAGGTTCTGTTTAAAAAATGTTTGACCATCCCTGCTGTAGCTCGCCGGCTCCTCTTCCTTTGAAACAGAAGTTGGTGAGCATGTCCTCTCTCCTCCCTCATCTCCTGCTGGGTCCTGCATGACACTTTGAATCAAGTGATTCAAAGCACAATGCTCAGGTCCTGCCCCTTTTCAGGCAGGATGGAGGCTTTGTTGGAGGAAGTATAGGGCTGACTTCTTCCGCATGCTTTGAAATGAGAGAGCTGGGGAACAAGGTGATACAGGTGGTATAAGGAGGGACTGAACTGGGTATCGCTGAGGGGAGTGAACTATGAGAGGAGGTAGTAACCAGGATGAGTGAGAGGTTTGTAGTGGGGAGAGACTTAAATGGGGAAAGTGAGGGGTTTGTCACATGGGGAGTGAACTAGGAAAAGAGAGGGGTTTATGAAGGGGAGGGAAGGAAGAAACTCAGATGAGTGGGGAGAAGGCATCCCCACTCACCCTACCAGAATCTCACCTCCCTCCCCCAGCTGTCCTTCTCCATTTAGCCTCTAAACCCCTGTCTCTCTCTACCCTTTTCCTGCCCTATTACCCCCTTATCTCCCTTTTGCCTCCCTCATCCTTTCCTTTTAGCCTCTCTCATTCTCCTTTCCCTGTCTCCCACATCACAATTGCTTCTTATGTTCCCTCCTGCCTTTGTTGTTTTTCTTGGAGGCAGGCAATTCTTCCTTACCCCAGAAACTAATTTTCTTTCCTGCCTCGCCTTTGAACCACTCCATTTTTCCCTTAGCACCTCCAGCATCCCACCATCCCTTAGCACCTCAGCATCCCACCTCTCTCTCTCTTCTCATCTCCCTCTTCTCCTCTCTTCTTCACCATACATCTCTCCTCATCCTCCCTTTCACCCTTCAGCACTCCACAGTCCTCCCCACTAACTCTTGCTCTTGCCCCATATCTTCCTAATCTCCCTTTGGCCTTAGTTACCTGCTCCTACCCCACACCTCCTGTTCTTTTTGATTCCACTTCTCCTCCTGTTGTATTCTCTCTTTCTCTCTCTCTTCACCTCCTGTCCCCACCCTATCCACTGTTGTAAAGCATTGTTCTCACTTTGATGATCCTCAAACATAGGCTTGACTTCCCCTGCCAGTTCACCTCTGCATGACTCTGTTTTCTTGTTTGCTGAGGAGTTCAGTGTAATCAAGTCTCTGGCTTGAACACTTCCACAGTTTAATCTTCTGAACTGAATCCTATCTCCTCTTGACATTTCTGGAAGCTCCTTGAAGACAAGGTTTTCACAAGTAGATTCATACCCTTGAGTTTCTCCTGAAGTCCAAAACCTCTTTTCCCCAAATCATGGTCATTTAGACAAAGATCCTTACTCTCATCTTTATTTCTGAATATATTCAGTAAGAATTCCCAGAAGAAACACCTTTACCCCTCATCCAGCCTCAGCTGGCTCTGTAAATCCATACAGCTTTCAGAGCTCTGCTTAGCACTCTCACTGACTGCAAGTTCTCCTGTGGAATTGATGTGATATCAACTCCTAGTCCACGCTATTCAGCCCTGGCTGCAATTTCAGTGTTCAGTGCTTGACCAGAGTCACATACTGATTGTGCAGATCTTATCCCCTTGCAGCTCGCCTCCAGGTTTCTTTAGCACAGTGTGCTAACCATGAAGTTTTGTAATCCATTATGTGAATTCTTAGGACAGCCATCATTTTCCAGTCTTTTTGGGGAGATTGCAGCCCTCTCCTAGGTTGCTGTTAGCTCCCTCCTCCTCCTCCTCTTCTGAGTTGGCACCTTCACTCTTCAATTACACCTGTGTGCCAGAAGTCCCTGTCCTCCCTCACCTGGGACTCCTCCCTCAGAGTCCTCTGTCAATCATTATAAGTGAGCCCTGCCCACATTTCCTTGTCAAGCCCTTCTTCCTTTCCCTCAGAATATATTCTCCATTACACCCACCTCCCACAAGAAAAATGACAAAAGCTCTGTGGCCCACTGTAATGTGCTATTATGGGATGCTGCTGATGAGTATGTGTCTTTTTTATTGTAGGGGGTGTTATGTAACTTTAAAGCCCTCTGTTTTCATACTCATTTCTCTCCATACAGTTCAGAATAGTCACTTAGTACTAATATTTCAATTAGTAAAGCTGTTTTTGTTCTTTTCTCCTTTTCCAGCATCGTGTTTAATTTTCCTGAGAATTAATAGTTATATTCCATGATTTATGCTTTGAATTAATGTAAGACAGAATAATATTAACTGTAAATGTAAATTAAAATTTGGGAGTGGTAACATGGGCAGAGATTGGGGCAGAGTTACAGGGAGCTGGGGAGCAGTGGGATTGCTCCCCCGGGCACAAAACAAAAATGTATCCCGTTGCCATAATGTCTAAATGGTGCAGTGAAAGCAGCCATCAAATCCAAAACGTCATCCTTTAAGAAATCAAAAGCAAGGACCTAATGAGGAAAACAGGAAGGCACAACAACACTACCAAATTAGAAGTAAAATATTAATAAAGGAGGCTGTGTTGTGAACAATGGACTAGTGGACCATTGGGCTGGCCTACAGGAGACTTGGGAAGGGCTTCACTGGTCTCAACTGAACAGGCCGGGAGGCAGACCTCTGGCGGACAGGTGGAGATGGTTTCACCCTGGAAGCTGGTACTCCCCCGTGAGGAGCCCTTGGGAGTCCAGCCGCTGGGACTTAGGAGATTCACCCTGGAAGTCAGAGCCCTCCCCCGGGAGGAGCCCGTAGGGGCCCGACCACTGGGACTTAGGCGAGGCTCGGGGCTGGACCTAGGATAGATACGGCAACCAATGGAGTGGAAGCAGGGGAGTACCAGGCTTGGCCGAGGCAGGCAAGAACCAGGTGAGGACTGGAGACAGGCAGGAACCCGGTTTGGGCTGTAGACAGGCAGGAACCAGTACAAGAGAGCAAGATGAGTACCAGCATGGCAGGCAGGCAGGCAGGAATGGAGTAGCCAGGGCGCTGGCAGACTCCGGGGCTCGAGGCAACAGGAGACTGAGGGAACCCTGTTGCAAGGCACTGATCTGGTGTCCGCGGTGACCCTAAGTAGGCTGCGGCGTCTGACGTCAGGATAGAGGCGGAGCCACCCTCAGGCAGGAAACTGCCTAGAAAAGTGCGGGGCAGCCGCGCGCATGTGCCTAGAGGCAGGCCAGCAATGGCATCTCCCCCGCGGGGATGCCCAGGTCCCGACTCTGCTTCGTTCCCAGCTGGAAAAGACCCTTGAGGTAAGGGCCGGGACGCAAGCTTCGCAGACCGGACCGCAACAGGCTGAGATTTAATTTAAGGAGAGACTTGCCAAAGAGGCAAAAGCTTATAATAAAAATATTTTGAAGTGAATTAAAAGCAAAACAACTTGTGAGATAGTCAGATGGGACATAAACTAGGAGGGGGAAGAGTTAAATGGACACTCAGGGAGGATAAGGACATCTCATGAAAACTAAAATAATTTCCTGCTTTATTCTTCATTGAGGATGATGTTGGGAGATGCCATTTATAGGAGATGATTCAGAGGAACTGAATGAAATCACTGTGAATCTGGCAGAGGTGCTAGAGCAAATTGACAAGCTAAATAGTAGCAAATGGGATCTAATGGTATTCAACCCAGAGTTCTAACGGCATTCACAAATGAAATTGCAGAATTGCTGCTAGGAATCTGTGAGTTATCTATCCAAGCTACCTCTATTCCTGAGGACCTGAGGGCAGCACATTGAATGCCAGGTTTGAAGAATCACTCCGGGGATGATTCAAGTAACTATGTGGAAGCTATTCTTAAAACAAAATTACTGCTCAGCCTTTCTGTTCTAAGGTCAAGAAGATATTGGTATCCTCCTATGGAGTCACCCTTTTAAGGGTAGGTGCTAAATTGTAAGAGTGACTTTTGTATACATTAAGGAATATATTCATAAACTTTTACATCTGATCATTGACCGGAATAAGTAAAACTTGGCTTCTCTGTTGGCTGAAATTTTTGGGTGGGAGATATGGATGAACAGGTGGGGGCTCAGAGTGAAATGCTAGATCCTAACTACACTTCCTACATGGAAACTACTTCTGCACAAAAGAATTTAAAATTCTGAACACAAAATCTTAAAACTCTGCATACATTATATTGGTCAAAATAACTGTACATGACATTATTTCAGTAATAACTTTAAAATGTAATACATAAAAAAAGTTATTACTTAAAGTTGCAGAGGTTTAAATATTTGGGGGTAAATTTTAAAAAGGTGCATGCGCTACCCAGTGTGCGCACATGTACACCCGATTTTATAACTTGCGCGAGCAGGCACACGCAAGTTATAAAATCAAGGGTCGTCGCACACAAGGGGTGCGCAATTATGCACCTTGCACGCGCCGAGCCATGCTGCCTTCCCCTCCCCCCTAGCCTGACCTTCTCACCCCTTCTCCTAACCTTTCCCACCCCTTGCCCTACTCTAACCTCCCCTGATCTTTATTTTACCTTTTGCGTCTGCCTCCGGGCAGCACAAGTTCCATGCGCCAGCCGATTGCCGGCACACAATCTCTGACACAGCAGCAAATGGCCACTGTGTCAGGAGCTACTGACCCTGCCCCGCCTCCAGACCACCCACACCCCCCGCCACTTTTTTCAAGCCCGGGACTTACATTTTGAAAATAGATCCGGCACGCGTAACCACCCTACGCGCATAAATCCTTCTGGATTTACACGTGTAGGTCTTTGAATATCTGCCCCTTTGAACGAAATTTCCTTGGAAGAATGCTTTAAGGGTTTCCTTCCAACCTTTTCTCCCTACTCCCCTGACCAGTTTCCTTTCACTTTGCCCTCTCAGGCCACAACTCCTCTGCCCTCCACCATCTCTCCCCTCCCCCTCTAGGGTCAACCCCTTCCACTCCTTCTCCTCTTTCAAAGATTGAATCCCTTCTCAGTACTGCCATTCACACAGGCTCCCTTTGTCCCTCTCACTCTCTGTCTCTCTCACACACACACACACACACACACACAGAGTATCCCTCTCACTTGTGCACACCTTCTCATACAGGATTCCTCACTTTTTCTGACACACACACATGCCTTCATACTGGCTCCCTCTCTCACTCACACACACACACACCCACACATACACCCTCACACAGGATCCCTTTTTCTCTCAAACATACACTCTAATAGAGACTCCTTTTCTCTCTCACGAATACACCATCACACAGGCTACCTATCTATCTCTCTCTCTCACGCACACATACACACACCCCTACACACAGGCTCCCTCTCTCTCAAACACACACACACACACACATACAAGTTCCCAATCTCTTTCTCTCTCACACACACACACACACACACATCCCTTCACACAGGGCCGGATTTTAAAAGGGTTACAATCAAAAACCCTGCACGCGCTGAGCCTATTTTGCATAGGGTCGGCGGCGCGCGCAAGCCTCGGGATGCGCATAAGTCCTGGGGCTTGCAAAAAGGGGAGGTTGGGGGCATGGCCAGGGGGCGTGGTGCCGGCTTCGGGGCATGTTCGGGGATGTGGGGGCAGTCCAGGGGCGTGGCCGAGTGCCCCGACACAGCGGCCTGTGTTGGGGCCTGCTGCACCAGCAAACAGCCGGCGCACGTAAGTTACGACTGCCTGGAGGCAGGCGTAACTTCGCTGATAAAGGTTAGTAGGGGGATTTAGGTAGGGTTGCGGGGTAGGTTAGAAAGGGGAAGGGAGGGGAAGGTGGGGGGAGGCGGAAGGAAAGTTCCCTCCAATGCCGTTCCAATTTCAGAGCGGCCTCAGAGGGAACGGGCAGCGGGCGCAGGGCTCAACGCGTGCAAGTTGCATAAATATGCACCCCCTTGTGCGCACCGACCCCGGATTTTAAAAGATATGCGCGGCTACGTGCGTGTGTGTCTTATAAAATCCAGCATACTTTTGTTTGTGCCTGGTGCGCGAACAAAAATACGCCGTGCGTATATTTATAAAATCTACCCCACAGGCTCTCTTTCTCACACTCTACACACACCTCACAAGGCTCCCTCTCTTTCTTGTACACATACCCACACAAGCTATATTTCTCTCTCATGCATACACCCTCACCCATTTCTGTCTGTCTCTGTCTCATACACACATCCCTTCACACAGGCTCTCTTTCTCACAAACACACACACACCCTGACACTGGCTTCTTCTCTCACAAACAAACAAGCATCTTCACTCCCTCACATATACAAAATCTCTTTTTCACGCACACCAGCTCCCAATCTCTCACAAATATGCACACTCCTGCACAATTTCCTCACCTAGGTTCCCTCTCTCTGGCACACACACACCAATGCACCTTCACACATGCTTTCTCTCAGACATACACACACACACTCACACACATAAGCTCACAGTCTTACACACAAACTTATTCTCACAGGGTCCTGCACCATTTTCACCATGAGAGGTATGAGCTTCACTTGCAGCCACCGGGTCTTTCACTACCTTCACCACAAACTTGATGGGCTCTGCTCACAACTAATTGGAGTTGCAACATCTTTGCCATGAGTGGGATGAGCTCCGCTTGCGGCAAGCTTGGATCTGCTCCATTTTACTGTGAATGGGATGGACTCCTCTCATGGCATACTAGGATCTGC